>NC_137675.1:35396001-35446001 GCF_963989245.1 Nansenia antarctica | reverse complement strand
CAGATTGGGCTACTTTTGGTCACACTGGACGGGTGAATTTGGCAGCTTTTAGACTGGTTGGGCTGGAAATCGTCAAATCCCGTCTGGCAACCCAGCGCTCCACTACAGCGCCTGGCTGGTGTGGTGAGATGGAGCCGGGAGGATTTTGAGTTACCGTTGTGTGTAGTGGATAAAATCACCAAAATGACACAACGTGATTCAGATTACATTTTCTGGGGATTTTTTTTTTGTCTGTGGTCTCAAAATAGTCTTGCAGCTGTGAGGTTGTGCCTTCAGGCCAGGTTTTAACTGTCTTTGATATGGCCGGGGCACTCCTCCTGATGTGGATGTAGGATGGGATTAGGAGCAGGGACACGTGGTCTGACTGGCCTAGATGAGCTAGTGCTTTAGCTCTGTAGCCTGTGTGCTTTAGCTCTGTAGTCTGTGTGTTGTCTCCTCTTGTGGCACATTTAACATGCTGGTAGAATCTAGGAAGTACTCCCTTCAGGTCAGCATGGTTAAAGTCCCCCGCAGTAATGTGAACAGCCTCAGGATAGGTACTTTGTTGGTTGCTGATGGTGCTATGCAGCTGGCCTAGCTCCGCGCTAGCATTAGCATCTGGTGGAATATACACTGCGGTTATCAGGACGGCATTAATTTCCCTTGGAAGGTAAATGGGTCGGCATTTAACAGTCAAGTTATTAGTCAAGTATTCTAAGTCCAGGGAACAGTGGCTACTCACAATGTTTGTGTTCGTCCCCCAGGAGTCTTTTGTGTAGATTACGAGGCCACACGATTTTCCCGTAGCCTCCTTTGTTCTGTCCTGCCGGTGAAGCGTGCGGCCTGCTAGCTCGATAGCTAAGTCCAGGATGGATGAATGGAGCTGGTGATGGTTTCTGTGGCAATTAGCACGCAGCTGTCCTTCACAGTGTGGTTGGTTGCAGACTGTAGTCTCAGTTCGTCCATCTTGTTAGCCAGAGATCTTGCATTTGTTAGGAAAATACTCAGCAGCGGTGGTTTATCCGGGCGCTTCCTCAGTCTCTCTAGCAGGCCGGCTCTGCAGCCCTGTCTCTGTTTACGTTCCTTGCGCCGCCGGCGCACTTGGTTATGGGAATGAGGAACCTGCCGGGGCTCCTAGCAATTTCTACCGGAATGTTATTGCCGCGGATAAACTCGACTGTAACAGCATAGTAGGTTGTGTCTACTGTAGCTATTTCCAGCCCTGCATGATGTTAGCAGGATGTTAGCAGTGGCGGGGTCTAACAGACTGTGGTTGGCATGGCTGGGGTCTAACAGACTGTGGTTGGGGTGGCTGGGGTCTAACAGACTGTGGTTGGGGGGGCTGAGGTCTAACAGACTGTGGTTGGCATGGCTGGGGTCTAACAGACTGTGGTTGGGGTCTAACAGACTGTGGTTGGGGTGGCTGGGGTCTAACAGACTGTGGTTGGGGTGGCTGGGGTCTAACAGGCTGTGGTTGGGGGGGCTGGGGTCTAACAGGCTGTGGTCGGGGGGGCTGGGGTCTAACAGACTGTGGTTGGGGTGGCTGGGGTCTAACAGACTGTGGTTGGGGTGGCTGGGGTCTAACAGACTGTGGTCCACTGAGACTGCGCTCCTTGCTGTCACGGAAGCCCTCCACTCTGCTCAAGCTTCCTCCCTCTCCTCTGTTCTCATTCTCCTTGACCTGTCTGCTGCCTTCGACACAGTCAATCACCAGATCCTTCTCTCCATCCTCTCAGAACTGGGCATCTCTGGCACCGCACACTCCTGGTTTTCTTCCTACCTGGCGGGCCACTCCTACCAGGTGACCTGGAGAGAATCGCTGTCTTCTCCACGAACCCTCTCCACTGGGGTACCCCAGGGTTCTGTCCTAGGGCCCCTACTTTTCTCTCTCTACACCAAGTCTCTTGGCTCGGTAATCTCTTCACATGGGCTCTCCTACCACAGCTACGCAGACGACACTCAACTCTTCCTGTCCTTCCCCCCGTCTGATGTACACCTGGCAACCCGTATCTCTGCTTGTCTCGCTGACATTTCAACATGGATGGCTGACCACCATCTCAAGCTCAATCTTAACAAGACCGAGCTCCTCTTCATCCCCGGGAAAGCCTGCCCTCTCCAAGACTTCTCTATCACAGTGGAGAACTCTACTGTAACCCCCTCACTGACAGCCAAGAACCTTGGAGTGATCCTAGACAACCGACTATCCTGTGCGGAGAACATTGCAGCAACGGCTCGCTCCTGCAGATTCTTTCTCTACAACATCAGAAGGATACGACCATTCCTTACCAGAGAGGCAGCGCAACTCTTGACCCAGGCACTGGTCATCTCCCGCCTGGATTACTGCAACGTACTCCTGGCTGGGCTCCCCGCGTCCGCCATTAGACCTCTGCAGCTCATCCAGAACGCTGCTGCCCGGCTGGTATTCAACCTCCCCAAATACTCTCATGTCACCCCTCTCCTTCGCACCCTGCACTGGCTCCCGATAGCAGCTCGCATCAGATTCAAGACCCTGGTGCTTGCATATCAGGCAGCTAAAGGGACAGCCCCTGCCTACCTGAAGGAAATGGTAACCCCCAAACTCCAGCCCGCTCACTCCGCTCCTCCACCTCGGCTGGCCGACTGGCCCCACCACCTCTGCACAGCAGTCGTGCTGCCCGATCACGTCTCTTCACAACACTGGCTCCCCGCTGGTGGAATGAGCTCCCCACGGCTGTCAGAACGGCAGAGTCACTACCCATCTTCCGTCGTAGACTGAAGACCCATCTCTTCAGGTTACACCTTAACTGCTCCTCCTGAGACATCTTCTGCCCCTCAGCACTACGTCTCCTAAAGACGCCCACTTTCCCCTCTACCGTGTCCCTAAGAACTTCTATTGCCCCCCTTGTACTGTTTCTCTGTTCCTATTGGTAATAATAATTGGTTAATTGGTTAAATAATTGGTTTTAGAAGAAGGTGATAGAAGAAGGTTTCTCCTTCTATCAATGGCCCCGGTCCTGAGCTAGATTACTCTTCCTGCCACGAATGGTGGACTGATGATTCACATGCTTAGCATTCAAATGTATTGATTGTAAGTCGCTTTGGAATAAGGCGTCTGCTAAATACCAAAAATGTAAATGTAAATGGTTGGGGGGGGCTGGGGTCTAACACACTGTGGTTGGGGTGGCTGGGGTCTTTGATGATCCTGCGGGGTTTGCTGACACACCGTTTATCGTTTCTATCCTGGATGGAGAGAAGCTTACATCCGGTGATGCTTTCGGCTGTCCGCACCACCCTCTGTAGCACTCTGTGGTTGAGGGCAGTGCAGTTGCCGTGCCAGGCAGTGATGCACCCAGTCAGTTTACTCTCAGTTGTGCCTCTGTAGAACACAGCTAGCATCATACGACCCCATGCCAAACTTCTTAAACACTAGAACAGCCGTGGTGGGTTACTTACGTTTTAATATTGCGTATATGTAATGGCAAAGCATTCCAGAAGTGTGCCGCTTTCACTGAAAATGAGGATTGCGGTATGATTCTAGGGTTAATGTTGAAGGGATGTGTATGATGCGTTGATGCGAGCTGCTGAATGGGTGTGTATGATACTACGCTAGCTGAATGGATGTGTATGATGCTAACTGTGTTGAATGGATGTGTATGATGCTAGCTGTGTATGATCCTAGCTGTGTTGATGCTAGCTGCTGAATGGGTGTGTATGATACTACGCTAGCTGAATGGATGTGTATGATGCTAACTGTGTTGAATGGATGTGTAGGATGCTAGGGTTATTGTTGAATGGATGTCAGTGTTTCCTCCAGGATTTTTCACATTAGTGGCGGAGCGGTTGTTTTTCGCGCGCAGGCGCTCAAAACAAGGACATAGTTTCATAGTTTTTCCAAAAACTAGAGGGTGGCAACAATTATAATTTCTTAAATAGCGGTTAAGTCATTAAAGCCGAGCAGGTGATTTTATATAGAAGGTGATCAAATACCAATATATTCTACAGCTGCAGCGGAACATGCGGAACGCGCATTACACACACAGAAAGATCAATACGAAGTAGGCCTACACGAGAGTACACGCACAAAACCGGCTCACGTTACTCATTAACTGTTTACACAAGTAAAATCACAGTGTGACAGTCAGATGGAGCATTCGGTAAACAACAACAGCAAGGTAATGCTATCAGTTGAGTTAAAGAAAACCAACTCTTACCTTTGAGGACACCAACATGAGCCCTGCTTACCCGTACCTCCGCCGTTCTGTTCGTGGTGATTTTAGAGGCAATAGATTCTTTTTGCCCCGCGCTTATTGCTATGAATAGTTCGAAGCTAGGTGCTTGCACGTTAGGTGCGAGAATGCTCGGTTAACCCATTAGCGGGAACATTTTTTGTTTCACAAAATAGGCTGATTTAATTGACCATGAACATCAGAGACATACATTACGAATGTTCATTTAAAATACTCTATAGTGAGCACTGGTATAAGAACATGAACCAGAGAACAGCAGTAAATGCAATAACCCACAGTCGTCTCGTCGCTGATGATGTTGCATTTTCGATTAGGATACGTTTACGGGATTAAAGGGACCGGCGACGGGCTGAAAGAGAAATCCAAATGTCCCGCTAAATTCGGACCAATCACAAAACTGTTTTGAAAGCGCGTCGCCTCGCGCCGCGCGCCTGTTGAGAGCGATTCAGTCTCGATTGCAGTGAGAACACAAACGACGAGGTTAATTGCAACATTGTAACATATTGTAAATAACTACGCCCTAAATCGTAACGAAATGTAGGTCTGGAAGCGGCCTAAATCTAGCTTCAATCTGCTTTTTTTCTGTTCTCTGGTCATAATAACTCGCTGCCTTTCTGCGCAGCCTGAATCAAAGTGGACTGTCTGAATCAATTAGTGGCGTAGGAAATTTATTCGTGGCGGCCCGCCACGAATAAATGCATATAGAGGAAACACTGGATGTGTATGATACTAACTGTATGAATGGATGTGTATGATGCTAACTGTGTTGAATGGATGTGTAAGATGCTAACTTTGTTGAATGGATGTGTATGATGCTAGCTGATGCTGAATGGATGTGTATGATGCTAGGGTTAGTGTTGAATGGATGTCAGTGTTTCCTCCAGGAATTTTTACATTGGTGGCGGCTAGCCCTGGCCGCGCGTTTTTTTTTTTTTTTTTTTTTTTTGCACGCGCATGAAACGCGCACGCGCGCTCAAAACAACGATCTAATCACAGCCAAAACTAGAGGATGGCCAATTTTTTTTTTTATGAATATACAGAATATAAACTTGTGACTGACAGTCACATACACACACAAAGATCATCAGCTATAATATAATACGAAGTGAATGGAATGGAATGGAATGGAATGGACTTTATTTGTCATTGCTACAGTACAGGTACCAAACAACGAAATGTAGGAGGGGTGGCTCCCCTGGTGTTAGGAAAGGGAAAAAAAAAACATTTTAGAAAAAGCATAAAAGCATAAAATCACAAGAAGGTAAGGAGCTGGTTTACATCAATAAAGGCTATGTACACAATCCACTGTACTATACTGCACAGATAGTCAACTAGGGTTGTCATATTGCACAAGTGTATTTTTTCACATTATTTTAAAGTGTCACAGTTTGCAGGCTTGAAAATGTACATGTTTGTGCCTCAGCACTAGCTGCCATACAATCCGTCCGGACTGTCCTGGGCCCAGAACTTAGGCCTTTTCTGTGTTCAGGGCCTTGACGTCCCTGTGGTAGAAGCAGTCCTTCAGTCTGTTTGTCTTAGCGGCCGGGGTCCTGTACCTCCTGTTCGAGGGCAGCTTGACAAAGTGTACGTGCCCAGGGTGGGTCGGGTCCCTGGAGATCTTGGAGGCCCTCCTGAGACAGCGTGTGTTGTACAGCTCCTCCAGAGAGGGGAGGGGGGCGCCGGTGATCTTCTGTGCTGTTCTCACGACTCTCTGTAGCGCGTTTCTCTCCGCTGTTGTGCAGCTGTGGAACCAGTTGGAGATGCCGAAGGTGAGGATGCTCTCCACTGCGCCGTGGTAGAAGGCCACCAGTATCTCCTGCTTGTTGTGTTCTTTCCTGAGGCATCTCAGGGTGTATAGCCGCTGTAGGTTGGCCTACATGAGCACAAAAGCGGCTAACGTTACTGATTAACTGTTTACTGTAGTGCAGAGAGATGGTAGTCGTAGGCGGCGTATCAAATGACAAAGCTAAACGTTTAATGAAGGACATGAACGATTGTCAACAACACACTCAAGCAGTAAATAGAACAGTCTAAACAACTTGGGTACTACGCAATCAACTGCGGACGGAACAATACTCTCAACCTATAGTTCCGTGCGTGAATTATGTCAACCCACCACATTACAGAAGTAAAATCACAGTCAGATGGAGCATTCGGTAAACAGCTGAGTATCAGCTGAGTTAAAGAAAACAAACTCTTACCTTTGATGAGACCCACATGAGCCCTGTTTTCCCGTACTTCTCCCGTGTGTCTCTTATTGTCCAAATGTTCCCTGAATTTTAGCTGCATGTTTTTCCAGCATGTAATTCCGTTGTCAAAAAAAAATCGTCTCCCCTTCTTTTCCCCTTGACAATACTGTGTCGTTGCTAAAGTGACGGCACATAAGAATCGTTTTTTGACTTGCTAATGTCTGCTAACATAGCACTTGAAACTGGCGCCGTTCTCTGGACTGCAGCTGCTCCCGCGTTAGCATTAGCATCCATCTTTTCTTCTCCCTTCTCACCGTCACGAGCTCAAATGACACTTGTCGGCCGATCTAACTCTTAACACTCACTTACAGGACTTCTGACACCATGTCGTGTTATTCTATTAAACATACACGTGAGTCCTTCTGTATTTCAATGTAAGTGTCTTTATTTTAACTCCCTCTGTAAGCTCTACAATACCGGTCTCTTGTTGTCTCGTCGTAACCTGCCCACCTGACCTGGGGGGTATTCCATCAACGTCGCTAGGGGAAAATCCTGGCTTATTTTTGATAACTCTCGCGAGACCTATCAGAATATGCCTGGATATTTTTAAGAACTCTCGCGAGATTTATCAGACTAGACCTGGATTTTCCCTTTGGCGATGTTGATGGAATACCCCCCTGATGTCACTACGGTGGCCTGTACACAATAACAATAATACCACAGTTCACATTTAGACCAATCAGGAACCCTTGTGTCACGTCGTCAACTGAATGTCATTAATCTGATTTTGGATCAGCGGTTAGAGAGAGATGGGCGTGGATTTAGGTGCACTTTTAGTCAACATCCATTATAGCGCTCCATATATTTTAACCAGCTAAAATGTTCAGTTTTTTTTTTTTTTTTACTTTTTGTTTTTGTTTTTGTGGACTGAATCAATTCGTGGCGGAGGAAATTCATTCGTGGCGGCCCGCCACCAATAAATGCATGTAGAGGAAACACTGGATGTGTATGACTACTACTACTGGATGTGTATGACTACTACTACTACTACTACTACTACTACTACTACTACTACTACTACTACTACTACTACTACTACTACTACTACTACTACTAGAACTACTGCTATAACTACTACTACTAGAACTATTGCTATAACTATTATTATAATTCTACTACTACTACTACTACTACTACTACTACTACTACTACTACTACTAGAACTACTACTACTACTAGAACTACTGCTATAACTACTACTACTAGAACTATTGCTATAACTATTATTATACTACTACTACTACTACTACTACTACTACTACTACTACTAGAACTATTGCTATAACTATTATAATACTACTACTACTACTACTACTACTACTACTACTACTACTACTACTACTACTAGAACTACTGCTATAACTACTACTACTACTAGAACTATTGCTATAACTATTATTATACTACTACTACTACTACTACTACTACTACTACTACTACTACTACTACTGCTACTACTACTACTACTACTACTACTACTACTACTACTACTACTACTACTACTACTACTACTACTACTACTACTACTACTACTACTACTACTACTACTACTACTGCCAATTTGACTGCCAATGGCTCCAGGCCTGAGCATAGATTATGTTTTCCTGCTATGACTGGATAGATGATTCACTTACTTAGTCAAATGTATTTGTTGTAAGTCGCTTTGGATAAAGGCGTCTGCTAAATGCCAAAAATGTAAATGTATGATGCTAGCTGTGTTGATGCTTGCTGTGTTGAATGGATGTGTAAGATGCTAACTGTGTTGAATGGATGTGTATGATGCTAACTGTGTTGAATGGATGTGTATGATGCTAACTGTGTTGAATGGATGTGTATGAGGCTAGCTGTGTTGAATGGATGTGTATGATGCTAGGGTTAGTGCTGAATGGATGTGTATTTCATTTCATTTATTTATTTATTTATTTGTTGACCAGGGACAGTACACATTAATAAACCAGTTGGTAAATGAGTCAGTGTTAGCCGAATGGCTACTTTTCAACTGTTGTCCCTGTTGCCAGATGTCATAAGCCATTCTCAAAAAACGAAAAAAAACAAACAAACATTGTATACAAGCAAATTTATCAGAACAGTATAGCAATAGGCTCTCATTAACTAACTAGGCCTACTAGACATTATATACAATATTATTTTCAGAAAAAGCATGTAAAAGCATGTAAGATATACATTACAACAATGAACTACATCTAAATCTAAGAGATACAGGGCATATACTGTATATAACAAATACAGGGCATATAAATAACAAGTGCAGAGTAAAAGGAACAAGTATTAAACAGTACCAGGATTTACATGGAACATTGAGAATAACATAGTAATTAGTGCTCACACAACTGATCAGCAATAAGCCAGTCTATAAGATTGTGCTTGAACGTGTTGTACGTTTTACTATTGCGTATATGTAATGGCATTCCAGAAGTGTGCCGCTTTCACTGAAAATGAGGACTGCGGTATGATGCTAGGGTTAATGTTGAAGGGATGTGTATGATGCGTTGATGCTAGCTGCTGAATGGGTGTGTATGATACTACGCTAGCTGAATGGATGTGTATGATGCTAACTGTGTTGAATGGATGTGTATGATGCTAGCTGTGTATGATCCTAGCTGTGTTGATGCTAGCTGCTGAATGGGTGTGTATGATACTACGCTAGCTGAATGGATGTGGATGATGATAATTGTGTTGAATGGATGTGTATGATGCTAGCTGTGTATGATCCTAGCTGTGTTGATGCTAGCTGCTGAATGGGTGTGTATGATACTACGCTAGCTGAATGGATGTGGATGATGATAATTGTGTTGAATGGATGTGGATGATGCTAACTGTTGAATGGATGTGTATGATGCTATGCTAGTTGTGTTGAATGGATGTGTATGGTGCTATGCTAGCTGTGTTGAATGGTGTATGATGCTAGCTGTGTTGATGCTAGTTGTGTTGAATTGATGTGTATTGATTGATTGATTGATTGATTGATTGAAAACCTTTATTGTCCCCAATGGGGAAATTTTGTTGTCAAACAGCTCAGTTAGGGCAGAAAACATTCAGTACAGAAAACAGAAAAACATTCAATAAAATACATAAAACAGTGCAGGCTCAATAAGTAAAAAGTTCCAAAAGTTCCATCTCCAGGTCTCCCCCACCCTGCCGGGCCTGGTTGTAGAGTCGGAGTGCAGCTGGAATAAAGGACTGTCCAAATCTTTTTGTACTTTGACGGGGGAGAACAAATCTGTGGCTGAACTTGCTCCTCATCCCTGCCAGCTCGCAGTACATCGGGTGGGAGGGATTGGCCAGCATGGCCGCCAGTTTTTTCCCCATCCTCTGTTCTGCCACCACCTCTAGGCTGTGTATGCTGCTAGCTGTGTTGAATGGATGTGTATGATGCTAACTGTGTTGAATTGATGTGTATGCTGCTAGCTGTGTTGAATGGATGTGTATAATGCTATGCTAGCTGTGTTGAATTGATGTGTGTGATGCTAGCTGTGTTGAATGGATGTGTGTGATGCTAGGGTTATTGTTGAATGGATGTGTATAATGCTATGCTTACCGTGTTGAATAGATGTGTATGATGCTAGCTGTGTTGAATGGATGTGTATGAGCCTAGCTGTTGTAAGGGTGATCAACTTCTCCAGTATCGATTTAATTGAGTCGTCACTTTACAAGCGAGTTCGTTTAATCTCAACGAGACGTCCTTGATATCACTTCTTAAGATGATATGATCCAATCAAATATTAGGCACCACTACTGAACTGTTCATTAAGATAATATTTATTCAAGCACATCAGCAAGCAATATCATTTCCATGGAAAAGTGGTCTCATCTAGTTTCACCTCTGCAGGCCCGTCTCAGCTAGCCGTCAACAAGTTAACTGCAAGAGTTCCACCAGACCAGACTCCCGTTTAGCCCTGGTACATAGTCTTTATACAATTCATCAAAACATTTTGGGCTGGGTGATGCCCCCCCCTCTATCTGGTAGTTTTCCAAGTGTCAGCACAAATCCGTTGCAGCTGCAGAAGGTTTTCTCGTTAGCGTTGGCCTTCAATTCTTCTGGTATGTGGGTGCGAGAGTGTATGTATGTTATCAGCTTGAGTGTCCTGCTAGCGTCTCGTTCCCATGGTGATATCATACTTTGTGAGCAGAGCTGTGAGTTGAGTTCTTATCAGTAGCTTGTGAAAACATTTGAAGTTGCACAGTAATATGAGTTAGGATTCGATTTACAAGTTAAAGTCTCAACTGACCGCATTCACATATTATTTAAATGAGCACATAGTACATGATTTATCACTTCTAGTGATTTTAATACAAATTCCCAACACTGTGTTGATGCTAGCTGCTGAATGGGTGTGTATGATGCTACGCTAGCTGAATGGATGTGTATGATGCTAACTGTGTTGAATGGATGTGTATGATGCTAGCTGTGTTGAATGGATGTGTATGATGCTAGCTGTGTCGAATGGATGTGTATGATGCTAGCTGTGTTGAATGGATGTGTATGATGTTAACTGTGTTGAATGGACGTGTATGATGCTATGCTAGTTGTGTTGAATGGATGTGTATGATGCTAACTGTGTTGAATGGATGTGTATGATGCTATGCTAGCTGTGTTGAATGGTGTATGATGCTAGCTGTGTTGAATGGATGTGTGATATTAACCGTGTTCAATGGATGTGTATGATGCTATGCTAGCTGTGTTAAATTGATGTGTATGATGCTATCTGTGTTGAATGGATGTGTATGATGCTATCTGTGTTGAATGGATGTGTATGATGCTAACTGTGTTGAATGGATGTGTATGATGCTAGGGTTAATGTTGAATGGATACATGATGCTATGCTAGCTGTGTTAAATTGATGTGTATGATGCTATCTGTGTTGAATGGATGTGTATGATGTTATCTGTGTTGAATGGATGTGTATGATGCTAACTGTGTTGAATGGATGTGTATGATGCTAGGGTTAATGTTGAATGGATGTGTATGATGCTAGCTGTGTTGAATGGATGTGTATGATGCTAACTGTGTTGAATGGATGTGTATGATGCTAACTGTGTTGAATGGATGTGTATGATGCTAGCTGTGTTGAATGGATGTGTATGATGCTGGGGTTAGTGTGAAACTAATTGAGAGAAAGAAGATTAACAGATTTTTGCCTGCATGTGCTCTGGTCCTCTAAAGTAGGACACTGGTAGGACTAAATAATGGATGATGAATAGATGTGTGTGTGTGTGTGTGTGTGTGTGTGTGTGTGTGTGTGTGTGTGTGTGTGTGTGTGTGTGTGTGTGTGTGTCTGTGTCTGTGTCTGTGTCTGTGTGTGTGTGTGTGTGTGTGTGTGTGTGTGTCTGTGTCTGTGTCTGTGTGTGTCATACATTTTATGCTCATGAGAGATTTTTATTTTCTTAAGGTTGTTGTCTTTATTTGCACTTGACACCACGGACCTCATTGTCTCTTAGCTTGTTTTATAGCATTTTCGCTTTTTAATTTGTCTAGTGTGTAATATTTGTGCTATGTTATATGTGTATATGTTTGTGAATGTATGTTTTTCTGTTCTTGCACCTTCAGAAGAACCACTACAATGTCATTGTATAGGCAACTGTACAAGGACAATAAAGAATTATGAAACACGGGACGTGATGTTATACTGTCCATTGTGCCAATGGATGGTACGCACATGAGGTTTGCCTTGATGTTGAGAGTGGCATGGGAGCTGTATCTCAGACATGGGAAGGATGTTAAATTTCGGGACACATCATCAGTAGAGTACCTTTGAATCATGGGGTGTTTCGGCCTTTTCAACACTAGACACCCTCATCTAAGGCGGCCAGCTACAGGGTGATCAAGCCTGAGCTTGTGTCCCATGCCCAATCATGAGAATTGCCTGGTTGTTTAAATGGCGCAGCCCACGGGACTATGCAAGGCAGGGGTGTCCTCTTCCCTGAGTCAGGCCTAGAGCAGACCGCATACCTTGTTCACCCTCCTCCTGGAGGGTTCTGACCTGGGTTCTCAAGTGGGAGTGGGGGTAGGGGGGGGATTAGTGAGCGGGTCATGTTGCTGTTCTTTGAGCCCAGCAAGGGTCCTTCCGCTTGATCCATATCCACTGGCTGCTTCTTTCGGCCGCTTCAGAGAGTGATCTAATTGTCTGTCGCAGAGCCTGTCCATGGATGCCAAGGTCTTTCAGCAGCCTAACGGTGGAAGAAGCCACGAAACCTCTGCATCCCACTTCAACCGGATAGACTTTTGCCTTCCATCCTCGTTGTTGAGCGTCTGCTGCCAGTTCTGTGTAGCGCAGTTTCTTGCGCTCATAGGCCTCTTCAGCTGAATTCTCCCACGGGACTGTGAGCTCTATGATGTAAACAGACTTCAGTGAAGGGGACCAGAGTACCAAGTCTGGTCTAAGGGTGGTGGCTGCAATCTCGGGTGGAAAGATTACCGTAGTTGCTGGCCAATATCGACTAGCATCTTCCAATCCCGGGCCATGGCTAGCTGTCCAGCTTCTGGTTTGGTTGGAGGATGGTTGGACTTTTTCTGTCCCTCTCGGATGAATGTTGGTGCCGTGATGGAATTGGTTGCTTTCAAGGGCAAGGAGTTGGTGGTATTCCTCTTGCTCTCAAGAGCTGCTGCCAGGCTCTTGAGGACCTGGTTGTGCCTCCAGGTGTAGCGGCCTTGTGTGAGGCTGGTCTTACAACCGGACAAGATGTGTTTGAGAGTCGCTGGAGTTGGGCAGAGGGCACAGGTTGGGTCCTCACCATACCACTGGTGAAGGTTCTTTGGAGATGGGAGCACATCATAGGTAGCTCTGATGATGAAGCTGATGTTGCTTGCCTCCATTCCCCAGAGCTCCCTCCAGCTGAGCTTTCTCCTTTCCAGACCTTCCCACCTCATCCATTGTCCCTGCTTTGCAAGAGAGACGGCCTTCGCGCTTCTTTCAGCCTCCTCCTGACGGCGCACCTCCTCGACCACCATTTTCCTCCTCTCTGATGTTGAGGCCTTACGCCAAGTTGGTTTACTTGCTGCAAGGCCAAAGCCTCCTCTTCCCAGCTGGACATGCCCCACGATGTCATTGTGCCTCAGGGCTGACGTAGCATGCTGCACCGCGTCAGATGGTGTCCATTTCCGTCCAGTTATAAGGGGTGGTACAGCATTGCTGATGGTCTGGTCTCTGGAATCCTTCAACGTCATCTGGAGTCTTACTTTAGAGCACTTGTACTCTTCGGTGAGGCTCGTGATGGGTAGTTCAAGGACCCCTTTTCCATAGAGGCCGATGTTGGTCAGACAGCGTGGGACACCGAGCCATTTCTTCACATACAAAGTAATGGTTCGCTCCATCTTCTCCACAGTTGTTATTGGGACCTCATAGATAGTGAGTGGCCACATTACCCGAGGGAGAAGTCCAAATTGCAGGCACCAGAGCTTGAGCTTCCCTGGCAGTATAGTAAGTATATTATTCTATTCTATTTAGGATCCATATGATTAAAACATATATTACATGCAAATAGTGATATAAGAACATGACAATGATAGTGATATGTACAGTAAGGCATGTACAATAGCTTAGAGGTAATGATAATTATAAGTATAATAATAGTCTAAAAATAGTCGCTATATAAGTCTAGGCAAGGCAAGGCAAGGCAAGTTTATTTGTATAGCACATTTCATACAACAGGGGCAATTCAAAGTGCTTTACATACATTATTAAAAAATACAGCAAGAGGAGCATAAGAAAATAAAAATTACAATGAATAAAAGCAAATATAAGAAGTAAATATATAAAACATTTAAAAAGACGATAGTTAATGGAAAAAATACATTGATAGAAGTGTTTGTGTTTAATCATAACTGGTGCAAAACATGAAGGTTTTTAGCTTAGATTTAAATATGTTAAGGGTTTGGGCCTGTTTGATTTCTTCAGGGAGTTTGTTCCAGGAGCATGCAGCAGCGTGACTGAAAGCTGCTGCACCGTGTTTTGTTTTTACTCTTGGAATTATTAGCTGATTAGTCTCAGCTGACCTTAGGGACCTTGCGGGAATATAGGGTGGGAGGAGATCTGATATGTATTTTGTTTCAAGACCATTTTGTGATTTGTATGTAATTAGGAGGATTTTGAATTCAATTCTCTGAGAGACTGGTAGCCAGTGCAGGGATCTTAGGATTCAACCAGTGAATACTGCGCCCCAGTATGGTGTCGCAGTGCCCACACCCGCCTCATCGACTCGCCTATAAACGAAGCCTTGCGCATTGTGACAGGATGCCTGCATCCTACCCCCGTGGACAACCTTCCCATTCTAGCAGGCATCCAGCCCGCAGGCCTCCGCCGCATGGGAGCCACAGCACGTCTCGCCTGTCGGGCCGTGGAGCTTAATAACCATCTGCTCCATGATAGGCTCACTATAACAGCGGAGCCCTCCCGGCGTCTCAAGTCGAGACACCCATTTGTGCCTGCCGCACAGGATCTCAGGCAGCAATGCAGAGATCTTAACATCAGTGCAGGATGGGCGGATTAAATGTGGCGCACGGAGTGGGAGGCAAACACCTCCAAACTCCGTGACCACATCCCAGTCGCCGGCCCTGAGCCCCTCGGGATGGATTTGCCAAGGCTATCCTGGGTGAGGCTCAATCGTCTCCGGACCGGCGTCGGGCGTTTCCGCTCATCAATGCACAGATGGGGCTTGGCCCCAAATGCGTCGTGCGAGATTCTGGATTGCCCGGTGTACCACCCACCCAACGGGATGCATGGTCTGTCGGTATTAGATGACGAGACGATGACGTGGCTTCTGGAGGGGTGTCCAGAAATATAGCCCGGGTGAGCCCCTCAACCAGGCCTCGGGGGTAGCCCCTCGGCCCCGAGCCTGGTGGAGTGGAGAGGAAACAACAACCCATACGCCGAAGAAGAAGGATTGGTGTAATGTGTTCAAATGTCTTTGTTTTTGTTAGGACCCTAGCAGCGGCGTTTTGGATGAGCTGCAATTTACAAACAGCTCCTTTAGATAGGCCTGTTAGTAGACCATTACAATAATCAAATCTACTCGAAACAAATGCATGGATGAGTTTTTCAAGGTCTTGCTTGGACATGAAACCTCTCATTCTTGTTATGTTTTTCAGGTGATAGTAGGCTGTTGAAGTTTAGATCAGAGTCTAGAATTACACCAAGATTTCTGACCTGTTTTTTAGTTTGAAGAGAGAGAGAATCAAGTGTTGCACTTAGGGATGCTCCGATTTATCGGCCACCGATTTAAATCGGCCGATTTCACTCCAAATGACTCGATCGGTGATCGGCAAAAATGGCCGATCGCAAAAAACGATCTTATTTTATTTTATTTTTTTTATTTATTTTTTTCCTGGGGAAGACAGATAACTGAACAGAAAACATAGGAGGACGTAACAGTATGTAAACCATGAAGGCCACGTTTATGATGTCTTTTATACAGCCATATCGACTGACTTGGGCTTCAGGCCCTAACTGGGTGATAGGCCAGACCTTTACTATGCCATAAAAATGGGTCTGCGTTTGCTTGGTGCCTAATGGATCAAAACTTTTGTCTAAAAAGCAAAAAATATTTAGGCTATCCAGTCAGTTATGTATTTTTAAAAAAATCGGTATCGGTATCGGTATCGGTTGATCTTGAGGAAACAAATCGGTGATCGGTATCGGCCCCAAAAATCCAGATCGGAGCATCCCCACTGACTTTCGATCTTTTGTCAGGTGCACTGAATACAATTATCTCTGTTTTGTCCTTGTTTAGTTGGAGGAAGTTTTGTGTCATCCAGGCGTTTATTTGCTCAATGCAATTACAGAGATTGTCAATGGGACTATAGTCGTTCGGTGAGAGGGCTATGTAGAGTTGAGTGTTGTGGTAGGCAATTTTGTTCTTTTTTATGATGTGTCCCAATGGAAGCATGTAGAGATTGAATAGAAGGGGGCCAAGGATTGACCCTTGGGGAACCCCACATGTCATTTTAATTTGGTCAGATACAAAGTTGCCAATGGAGACATAGTAGCTTCTGTCCTGTAGGTAGGATCTAAACCAGTTTAGGGCAGTGCCCGAAAGTCCTACCCAGGTTTTTAGTCTATCTATTAGAATGTCGTGGTCTACAGTGTCAAAGGCAGTACTAAGATCTAGTAGTACCAAAACTGAGATTTTTCCAGAGTCTGTGTTTACTTAATGACGAAGGTCATTAAGGACCTTAATAAGGGCCGTTTTAGTGCTATGTAGGGGGCGAAAGCCTGATTGAAAGTCATCAAAGAGATAATTTAGGGTCAAATAATTGCTAAGTTGTTCGTGGGCAACCATTTAAATAATTTTTCCTGTGCAGGGAAGGTTTGATATGGGTCTGTAGTTGTTTAGTACAAATGGGTCTAGGCCGTTCTTTTTTAGTAGAGGCTTAATAACTGCAATTTTCAGGGCTTCAGGGAAGATTCCTGATGAAAGGGAGGTGTTAATTATTTGTATTAGTTAGCCTGCCATGCAGCTAAATATGTTTTTTTAAAAGCTTGTTGGCAGGACATCAAGGGCACAGGTGGATGGTTTAAGACGTGACATGATTTTATCTAGGGTCTTCGATGGTGTTAAATTGTGACATGGTTGTTATGTCCGCCCTATTTGGAGTTGTTAATGGGGACATGTTTTTCATGCCTGACACAGAAGACCTAATGCCTTGTCTAATGGTTTCTATTTTATTGTTAAAAAAGGATGCAAGCTCATTGCATTTACTATTCGAGTGAAATTCCCGAGCAATGGGTGTTGGGAGATTTGTTAGTCTGTCAACAGTTCTGAAAAGGATGCGGGCATTATTGATGTTATTGTTTATGATCTTAGAGAAAAATGATTGCCTGGCGCTTCTTATTTCTAAGTTATAGTTTTGAAGATTCTCTTTATAGATATCATAGTGGACTTGAAGGTTTGTTTTTCTCCATCTGCGCTCTGCTTTACGACATTCTCTTTTTTGGGTCTTTACGGATGGGGCAGTTCTCCAGGGAGCTCTTTGCTTACCAGAGATGCATTTGGATCTAATGGGTGCAATATCATTAATGGTTTTTGTGATTTTTAAGTTGAAATCGTGTAGACGATCATTTACTGAGGTTGGAATAGAAGTTTGAGGGGTGGCTAGGGAAAAGGCCTGTGTGAACAGTGCACTGGTCTTTTCATTGATATATCGTTTGGAAATAGTTTTAGACATAGTTTGAATAACAGGAAAGATAGATACGTCAAAGAATATGCAACAATGGTCAGACAGGGCAATGTCAGTTACAACAACATTTGAAATATCTAGGCCTTTGGTGATGATAAGGTCCAGAGTGTGATCTCGATTATGAGTAGGGAGGTTCACATGTTGTTGAAGTTCAAAAACATCTAACAGAACAGAGAGTTATTTGGCTTTGTTGTCCTCTGAGTTATCTACATGAATATTGAAATCACCAGCAATGATCAGACCATTAAATTCAGTAGTAATGATGGAGAGAAGCTCTGTAAGTTCATTAAATAAGCTTTTAGAGTATTGGGGTGGTCTGTATACAATTATGAAAAGTATTCGAGATTCGAATTGGGGGGTGCTGACTCAATAAGAGTTGGTGTCTTGTTATCTTTATCTAACCAAGTCTCAGTGATAAATAAGAAATCTAGTTCATAGGAGCTAATCAAGTCGTTGATTAAGAGAGACTTATTAGCTAAGGATCTGGCATTGAAAAGTGCTAGCTTGAGTGGTTTTGTGTTTGGTCTCTGTGTGGGCTGTGTGTGGCAGGGTACAGAAATTAAATTTGAGGGGTGTATACAGCATTCATCAGACTTGCAATTAACTGTTCTGTTACTATGAACTATATGAACAGGGATAGCAAGAATTGAGAGTCCGAGCTTTATATCAGGAATGTCAATGGTATCAACTCTATGGAAGCGGGGACTGTTAGAGCATCAACTGTTTATGGGTGTCATCCGGGGGAGGGGGATGGGTGTTGCAGATAGCATCCTGTGGTGTCGGGGTAGGGCGATGGGTATTGTTGATGAGGCTGGCATTGTTGATGAGGCTGGCGTCACAGGGAGTGTGGGGCCAGGTGTTGTAGAATGGAGAGTTGCCTGAGATGGAGCAGCTCTCGGGGTGAGCTCTACTCCTGTCTTCACCATTTTCTCTAACCTATCTGAGAAAGGCAGGAACGGCATGAGTTGGAGGAAGGAGAGCTCAGTGGACTCAGTGGATGAGTGTCTCTGGGAGTTTGGGGTAGAGTGGTTTGGGAGGTCGGGGGCAGGGAGGGAGGGTGGGGGGAGAGAAAAGGGTCTGGACCGTCGCCTTAGTGGGGGTTCAATGAGTTGGCTAATGATTAGTTTTGCCATGGCGACTGTGGAGCGCAGTTTAGGCACTTGCGATGGGGAGATTCATAAGTCATCTGCAGCACGCACTTCAGCCAGCTGTGATGAGTTTGGAGGGCCCTTTACTGTAGGCTGTGATGAGTCGCAGGACTGTGGGGAGAGTTTATCCACTGTGAGCAGTTCAGCTGCTTGTGGTGAGTCTGAAGAATCCTGCACTGTAGGCCTTTCAGTTGGTTCAAGAGCATCGAGGGAAGGGGGAGCAGAGTTTATGAGGTTGAAGAGTATGTTGTTCATTAAATGGTATTCTCCCGATCTGTTTAAGTGGAGGCCATCTCTTTTGAATAGGTCTCTCTGCCTCCAGAATATGTTCCAGTGGTCAATGAATTTCAGCCTTTTAAGTTTGCACGCACCAGAGAGCCACGTGTTAAGACTTAGGAGCCGGCTGAATTCGAGGTTACCTCTGTCAACAGTGTGTAGTGGTCCACAAATGAATGTCTCAATCTTAAGCTTGTCAAGTCTATTGAAAAGTTCCATGAAATCACGTCTCAAGTAATTTTACGTGAATCAGTTTGTCCCACATGTAATACAAGACGCTTTGTGTCTGGATTTTTAGACAGTGTTTCTTCCAAATCTTTTGTTATTTC
The DNA here is from genome assembly GCF_963989245.1 of Nansenia antarctica. Lineage (NCBI taxonomy): Eukaryota > Metazoa > Chordata > Actinopteri > Argentiniformes > Microstomatidae > Nansenia > Nansenia antarctica. The sequence continues at coordinate 35,426,600 of NC_137675.1, read as the reverse complement.
TGAGACCGTTAGGTTAGGAAGACAGTGGATATGTAATTTTTTACCTCTTACGTTTCTGATCGCCGAGTCTCCAAACAACAAAGTATCTTTTGGATCTGTTTCATCCGTTGCATATCACACAGAGAAGTAGAAGAAGGAGGGGGTGACCTTGAGCTCGTGTCTGCGGGCCGGGGAGTCACCGGGGGGGGCCGGGGAGTCACATGATTCCCAGGCCTGGGAGGTCTTGGCGTGACTCTGATGTTCTTATCTCGGGCCTTGGGAGTCATGCCAGCTCGCTGCTCCATGGGCCGGTGTCTCAGACTCCAATCTCGGCTCTGTTTAGTCATGCAAGCCCATGGCTCGGGCCTACCTGTTGCTAATGATGCTAACGGTGCTAACGAGGACTTCAATTGGCTGCTTTTCAGTCGTTTTGGGGGATAATTCATCTGTCCAGTGGATTTTGCAGCTGTCACCTGCCTCGTTAGCTTTGGGAAGTGTGAATTTTGATTTAAATCCTCTTCAAAGGCTTGCGTGGGTGGAGAACCATTAGCGTAGCGATTCTCGAGTGCGGAGAGTCGCCCCTGGAGAGTATATGTGACAGGGCATGGTTAAAAAGTCAGCAACTAGGGCAAAATAATTTTTCTGTTTTTTCCAGATTATGAAAGGGTAGATTGTAAGCTTTAAAATGACATGTCATATATTGAAATCTGAAACAAGTTGAAGAAGTCATGGATAGTTTAATGTTGATACCCCCTGAACCACCGTACTGAGATATCCAGCCTTCAGTCTTCAGAGACGTTTTTCACAGAGGTAATGGGTGGGAACAATAGCTGGTTAACTCCACCCTAATCACTCCCTCAAGACAACCACACCCTCAAGACAACCACTCCCCCATTACACTACCTGTCATTATCTACCTGTCATCTGTCAGTGGGGTTGTCAGCTAACCCTCAGGAAACTAAATTGCAGGGCTGACACGTTTAAATAGCTAAACGATAATAATAATAATAATAATAATAATAATAATAATTCAAGATTCATGATTTTTTATTGCCATGTGTGCCAAAAGTTTATTACATCCCATTACAAGTACAAGACAGTAAAATTCATGGCAATGGAAAACATTTGGCAAGATACAATTGAGCAATACAATAATAGAATGGTAAAAAATAATAATGTTGTCCGTGTGCCAATGCATTTATCATTTGGGGGCCCCCGGCTGCCCTGTGTGCCTGGTCTATTCCGCCGCCGGGGCACCTGCTTGGCCGTCCTTGTGCGGGGCCTTTATGGTCTGTGCTTGCTTGGCTGGGCCGGGTGTGCTGGTGGTGGGGCGGGCTGGGTGTGTGGGGCGGCGGGGGCTCCCCGGGTGGGGGTGTGGGGTCCACCACTGGGTGCTGGTAGGCAAACTGGTTAGTAGTCGCTCTATGTGTAGAGGGCTGCAAGGGAATTTTCCTGGCTACATAGTGTACAGGTTTTTTACTTTTGCCTGCTTGCGGCTCTGTCAGTATGTGAAGCGCATTGAGTTGCATCTTGTAAGAAATGCGCTATACAAATAAAATTTGATTTGATTTATAGTCCATAAAGCATCTAGTGGGACTTCGGCGTAGTTCCTTCCCATCCCATCTGGGCATCAAAGCTGTAATAAAAAAAGAAGACAGTACATTTAAAATGATTGCCCACTGTTACCAACACCACTTTTACGAAATAGCCTACTACTATCTTCTTAAAATAGAATTGCTTATACAATGACAATGACAAATACCTGAAGTGCTGTTGACTCTCATCAAGGTGTCATCTCTCAGAACCTCTCACCTCCTCATTCTGTAACACAAATTTCAGGTCAGAGGTGTGGACACTTCTCTAGTGTAGGTTTTCCATAGACTCAGTGTACTGTACTTGTACTGAAGTAGGCTAGTGAAATCATTTCAATTCACAGTATTATTCTACAGCAAATCTACATATCAATGAATTAATCATTATTTTTGATTCCACATAACATTACTGTTCATTACAAAAGCATTTACTTTTTCTATAATCTATTACATCTCTAACAAAGCTAGCTAGCTAGCTAACAAGCTAACACTTGTTTGGCTAGCTGGTACACACAAACACACTAAAATGGTGCATGAATTTAGTAGGTCTGCAACAAATATATTTATTCATTATGTTTTATCTTTGACAACGTATTTCTTCCTCCCACCATCTCATTAGTTTTGTAGAGGGGTGGCATGATTGTGGTGAGCAGTTTCAGTGGTCTGATAACTGATGCTAACAACGGGGCTATCTACCTTACTCACAAAACAACAAATAACTGTTTGGCTATCCTAAGTAAACAACACAAAATCCTAGTAAACAACACATGTAACTCACTAAAACTTACCCAAGAACACAGTCCTGAAAAAAACTTACCCAAGAACACAAGAACACAAGACTGTCCCAAGAAAGTGAAGTGGAGATCAATGTCTGACATTCCGTTGTCATCTGTCATCGTCAGATTCGGAGTTCGGAGTTGCCGTTCGGAGTTCCCGTTATGTATAGTCCAATATGAAGGAGTTCATTAATTGCCCACTGTCGATATTCTGCCTGCTTATGAAATTCTGTTGATAGCGTTAGCGAGAGGTTCAGCCTCCATCTTGTAAACTTGTAAACAAACGCAGATTGCTCCTTAGATACAGCTGGAGTGGGCGTGGCTACACACACTGCCACACTAATACGAATAATACCCCCCACCCGACTTTGCTAACTAAATGTAGGTATTTAGTGAATGTAAAACTGTTGGATATGATATTGAGTGGGTTCTTCATCGCTTCGTTTGTCGTCCTATGCCAAAAACCGGAAAACACATTTTTTCACAACAAGACTTGTTTGGCTCGATTGCGAGGTTTCACAATTGCCGAGATGGGGACCTTTTAATGAAACCCTGTCACATATTCCAATAAGTCTACTCTCTTTGAAAGATCCACACAACTTTGACAGATAGCAGGCATGGTAGGAATAAAAGCTATAGAAAAGTTTGTTAAAACTATAAAAAAGAAGCAAGAAAAAAGCAAGAAAGCAGTGCTAGGAGAGGAGCGAGGGAGAAACACGTCTAATCTACTCAGAAGCAGGAACCGAAAAAGTCTAATAATAATAATAATACATTAGACTTATATAGCGCTTTTTTAGACACTCAAAGACGCTTTACAAACTGAAAAGATGCAGTAGTAATAATAAAAGAAACAAAAAAAGAAATAAAAGAAAGTATAGGGGCCTAATTAAGGTAGTGCTGGGGACACATGGGGAGGGGAGGGGGAGTGGGTTAACTGGTGGAGGCGAGCTTGAAGAGGTGGGTTTTGAGGGCCTGTTTAAATGTTGGGAGGGTGTTGGCCTGTCTGAGGTGGTTGGGGAGGGCGTTCCAGAGGGACTGTGCTGCGGCTGATAAGGCCCTATCACCCCAGGTCCGGATCTTGGTCCTGGTGGTCTTGAGGGTGGTTTGGTCATCAGACCTGAGGCAACGGGAGGGGGACGAGGTTGGCAAGGTAGGAGGGAGGAGGAGCCAGATTGTTGATGGCTTTGTAAGTGGTGAGTAGGATTTTTTATTGGATCCTGTATTCGACCGGGAGCCAGTGTAGGTTTTGGAGGACAGGGGTGATGTGGTCACGGCAGCGAGTGGAGGTGAACATTCGTGTTCGAGTCGGGAAGTTATGAAGGCGTGGATGAGTGTTTCAGCAGCGGAAAAGGACAGGCATGGTCGGATGCGAGCAATGTTCCTGAGGTGGAAAAAAGCAGATTTAGTGACCTGGTTGGCATGGGGAAGGAACGAGAGGGTGGGGTCAAAGATGATGCCGAGGTTGCGGATGTGGTTGGAGGGGGTTACGGTGAAGCCATCGATGTTGAGTGAGAATGTCTGGGTGAAACGGGTGAGGGACTTTGGGCCGAGGATGAGGATTTCCGATTTATTGCAGTTGAGTTTCAGAAAATTCAGTTGCATCCATGATTTTATGTCGTTGAGGCAGGTAGTGAGAGTGGAGTGGGTGTTAGGGGAGTAGCAGTGGAAGCGGAGGCCGTGGCGACGGAGGACTTGTACAAGGGGAAGGATGTACAGGATGAAGAGGAGGGGGCCTAGCACTGAACCCTGGAGGCCACCGTGGGTGACTGGAGCAGTGGAGGATTTACAGTTATTTATTGAGATGTATTGATGTCTGTCTGATAGATAGGACTTGAACCAGGAGAGGACCGTGCCGGTTATGCCAATGTGTTGGAGGATGGAATGGTTGATGGTGTCAACGGCGGCGCTGAGGTCAAGGAGAATGAGGATGGTGAGGTGGCCAGAGTCAGCAGAGAGGAGTATGTCGTTGGTGATTTTTAGTAGATCTGTTTCAGTGCTGTGTTTGGAACGGAAGCCAGATTGGAATGGTTCATACAGGTTATTGGAGTCAAGGTGGGATTTGAGTAGAGCAGCAACAACTTTCTTGAGGATCTCGAGGACAGGAAGGTGACATTGGAAATGGGCCGGTAGTTGTTGGGGGTGTCAGGGTCGAGACCGGGTTTTTTAAGTATGGGGGTAATAGCAGCTAGCTTGAGGGCAGTGGGGACAATGCCGGTGGACAGGGAGGAGTTAATTATGTTTGTGATGAGTGGGGTGAGTGTGGGGAGACAGGCCTTGACTAGGGAGGAGGGAATGGGGTCCAAGGCGCGAGTCCAAATGGACAGTGAGACCAGTTATTTTGTGTAGGCGTTCAAGTTGACGGCCTTCGGCTTTGAGATGGTGGAGTTGGTCGGTGTACCAGGGGGCAGAGTGAGTGAAGGAGGCAGATTTGCTTTTGGTGGGAGCAACCTGGTCAAGGCAGGAGGAAAGTGCATCATTGTAGGTGTTGACCAGTTCAGTGGGGGAGACGCCTGGAGTGAGGGCAGAGTCAGAGATGGAGTCAGCCAGGATGGAGGAGAAGGAGGAGGGGACTTGAGGTTCCGGAATGTTATGGTGCGTTTCTGTTTGTCATGGGGGGGTGGGGATGTCTATGTCCAGGGTGATGGCCAGATGGTCAGAGATAGTGAGGTCTGTGCTGGTCAGATTGCTGATGGTGATGCCAGAGGTGCAGACCAGGTCCAGTGTGTGTCCTTTTCTGTGGGTGGGGAAATCTATGTGTTGGGTAATGTTAAAATAGTGGAGAATGTCCAGGAGTTCCGTTGAGGTTTTGCAGTTGGAGTCAACATGGATAATAAAATTGCCTAATAGCAGAATAGATGGTGAAATAGCACAAAGCTGAGTTAGAAATTCAGACAGATCAGAAGGAAATGCCGGGTTAGGCTTAGGGGGGCGGTAGATGACAGCAGTAACCAGGGGTTCAGGACCAGACAGTTTGAAGGCGAGGTGTCACTACTCCACCATCACGTCCATCTAGGTAGGTATATACAGTTATGAGCTATAAGGTATCTATGTACAGTTATGAACTATGTACAGTTATGAGCTATGTACAGTTAAGGTAGCTATTTACAGTTAAGGTAGCTATGTACAGTTAAGGTAGCTATGTACAGTTATGAGCTATGTGCACTTAAGGTAGCTATGTCCAGTTATGAGCTATGTACAGTTAAGGTAGCTATGTACAGTTATGAGCTATGTACAGTTACGGTAGTTCAGAGGTATGTACAGTTAAGGCAGCTTATGTACAGTTATGAACTATGTACAGTTAACGTAGCTATGTACAGTTATGGGCTATATTCAGTTATGGTAGCTATGTACAGTTAAGGTAGCTATGTACAGTTATGAACTATGTATAGTTAAGGTAGCTATGTACAGTTAAGAGCTACAGTTATGAGCTATGTACAGTTAAGCTAGATATGTACAGTTAAGGTAGCTATGTACAGTTATGAACTATACAGATATGAGCTATGTACAGTTATGAACTATGTACAGTTAAGGTAGCTATGTACAGTTATGAGCTATGTACAGTTAAGGTAGCTATGTACAGTTATGAGCTATGTACAGTTATGGTAGCTATGTACAGTTAAGGTAGATACGTACAGTTATGAGCTATGTACAGTTAAGGTAGCTATGTACAGTTATGAGCTATGTACAGTTAAGGTAGCTATGTACAGTTAAGGTAGATATGTACAGTTATGAGCTATGTACAGTTATGAGCAATGTACAGTTAAGGTAGCTATGTACAGTTATGAGCTATGTACAGTTATGAGATATATACAATTATGGTAGATATGTACAGTTATTAACTATGTACAGTTAAGGTAGCTATGTACAATTATGAGCTATGTACAGTTATGAACTATGTATAGTTAAGGTAGCTATGTACAGTTATGAGCTATATACAGTTGAGGTAGCTAGGTACAGTTAAGGTAGCTATGTACAGTTATGAACTATGTATAGTTAAGGTAGCTATGTACAGTAATGAACTATGTATAGTTAAGGTAGATATGTACAGTTAAGGTAGCTATGTACAGTTAAGGTAGCTATGTACAGTTATGAACTATGTACAGATATGAGCTATGTACAGTTAAGGTAGCTATGTAGAGTTATGAACTATGTACAGTTAAGGTTGCTAGGTACAGTTAAGGTAGCTATGTACAGTTATTAACTATGTACAGTTACAGTAGTTTAGAGGTATGTACAGTTAATGTAACTATGTACAGTTAAGGTAGATATGTACAGTTGAGGTAGATATGTACAGTTGAGGTAGCTATGTACAGTTATGAGCTATGTACAGTTATGAGCTATCTACAATTATGGTAGATATGTCCAGTTATGAACTATGTACATTTAAGGTAGATATTTACAGTTATGAGCTATGGCCCGTTAAGGTAGCTATGTACAGTTATGAGCTATGTACAGTTATGAGCTATATACAGTTATGAGCTATGTACAGTTATGAACTATGTATAGTTAAGGTAGCTATGTACAGTTAAGGTAGTTTAGAGGTATGTACAGTTATGGTAGCTATGTACAGTTATGAACTATGTACAGTTAAGGTAGATATGTACAATTAAGGTAGCTATGTACAGTTAAGAGCTACAGTTATGAGCTATGTACAGTTAAGGTAGATATGTTCAGTTAAGGTAGATATGTACAGTTATGAACTATGTACAGATATGAGCTATGCACAGTTAAGGTAGCTAGGTACAGTTAAGGTAGCTTTGTACAGTTATGAACTATGTACAGTTAAGGTAGCCATGTACAGTTATGAGCTATGTACAGTTAAGGTAGCTATGTACAGTTAAGGTAGCTATGTACAGTTACGGTAGATATGTACAGATAAGGTAGCTATGTACATTTATGAGCTATGTACAGTTAAGGTAGCTATGTACAGTTATGAGCTATGTACAGTTAAGGTAGATATGTGTACAGTTAAGGTAGCTATGTACAGTTAAGGCAGCTGATGTACAGTTAAGGTAGCTATGTACAGTTATGAGCTATGCACAGTTAAGGTAGATATAGTTAAGGTCGATATGTAGCTAGGTACAGTTAAGGTAGATATGCTATATTTTATATTGCCTCTAAATTACTAAATAATTAAATTAAGATTATAAAAACCCATCCTTTTAATATTGCATTTAAGTTACAAAATAATTAAATTAAGATTATATAATGATTAAAGCACTTTGAGCTGCAGCGTTTGCAGGAAAAGCGCTATACAAATAAAGTTGTTATTATTATTATTAGTAGTAGTATTATTATTATTATTATTATTATTATCATTATTATTATTATGTACAGTTAAGGTAGATATGTACAGTTATGGTAGCTATGTACAGTTAAGGTAGCTAGGTACAGTTAAGGTAGCTATGTACAGTTAAAGTAGATATGTACAGTTAAGGTAGCTATGTACAGTTAAGGTAGATATGTATAGTTCAGGTAGGTATGTACACTTAACGTAGCTTATGTACAGTTAAGGTAGCTATGTACAGTTATGAGCTATGTACAATTAAGGTAGCTTATATACAGTTAAGATAGCTATGTACAGTTACGGTAGCTATGTACTGTTATGAGCTATGTACAGTTAAGGTAGCTATGTACAGTTATGAGCTATGTACAGTTATGGTAGCTATGTACAGTTAAGGTAGATACGTACAGTTATGAGCTATGTACAGTTAAGGTAGCTATGTACAGTTATGAGATATATACAATTATGGTAGATATGTACAGTTATTAACTATGTACAGTTAAGGTAGCTATGTACAATTATGAGCTATGTACAGTTATGAACTATGTATAGTTAAGGTAGCTATGTACAGTTATGAGCTATATACAGTTCAGGTAGCTAGGTACAGTTAAGGTAGCTATGTACAGTTATGAACTATGTATAGTTAAGGTAGCTATGTACAGTAATGAACAGTTAAGGTAGATATGTACAGTTAAGGTAGCTATGTACAGTTATGAACTATGTACAGATATGAGCTATGTACAGTTAAGGTAGCTATGTAGAGTTATGAACTATGTACAGTTAAGGTTGCTAGGTACAGTTAAGGTAGCTATGTACAGTTATTAACTATGTACAGTTACAGTAGTTTAGAGGTATGTACAGTTAAGGTAACTATGTACAGTTAAGGTAGATATGTACAGTTGAGGTAGATATGTACAGTTGAGGTAGCTATGTACAGTTATGAGCTATGTACAGTTATGAGCTATCTACAATTATGGTAGATATGTCCAGTTATGAACTATGTACATTTAAGGTAGATATTTAGAGTTATGAGCTATGGCCCGTTAAGGTAGCTATGTACAGTTATGAGCTATGTACAGTTATGAGCTATATACAGTTATGAGCTATGTACAGTTATGAACTATGTATAGTTAAGGTAGCTATGTACAGTTAAGGTAGTTTAGAGGTATGTACAGTTATGGTAGCTATGTACAGTTATGAACTATGTACAGTTAAGGTAGATATGTACAATTAAGGTAGCTATGTACAGTTAAGAGCTACAGTTATGAGCTATGTACAGTTAAGGTAGATATGTTCAGTTAAGGTAGATATGTACAGTTATGAACTATGTACAGATATGAGCTATGCACAGTTAAGGTAGCTAGGTACAGTTAAGGTAGCTTTGTACAGTTATGAACTATGTACAGTTAAGGTAGCCATGTACAGTTATGAGCTATGTACAGTTAAGGTAGCTATGTACAGTTAAGGTAGCTATGTACAGTTACGGTAGATATGTACAGATAAGGTAGCTATGTACATTTATGAGCTATGTACAGTTAAGGTAGCTATGTACAGTTATGAGCTATGTACAGTTAAGGTAGATATGTGTACAGTTAAGGTAGCTATGTACAGTTAAGGCAGCTGATGTACAGTTAAGGTAGCTATGTACAGTTATGAGCTATGCACAGTTAAGGTAGATATAGTTAAGGTCGATATGTAGCTAGGTACAGTTAAGGTAGATATGCTATATTTTATATTGCCTCTAAATTACTAAATAATTAAATTAAGATTATAAAAACCCATCCTTTTAATATTGCATTTAAGTTACAAAATAATTAAATTAAGATTATATAATGATTAAAGCACTTTGAGCTGCAGCGTTTGCAGGAAAAGCGCTATACAAATAAAGTTGTTATTATTATTATTATTAGTAGTATTATTATTATTATTATTATTATTATCATTATTATTATTATGTACAGTTAAGGTAGATATGTACAGTTATGGTAGCTATGTACAGTTAAGGTAGCTAGGTACAGTTAAGGTAGCTATGTACAGTTAAAGTAGATATGTACAGTTAAGGTAGCTATGTACAGTTAAGGTAGATATGTATAGTTCAGGTAGGTATGTACACTTAACGTAGCTTATGTACAGTTTAGGTAGCTATGTACAGTTATGAGCTATGTACAATTAAGGTAGCTTATATACAGTTAAGATAGCTATGTACAGTTACGGTAGCTATGTACTGTTATGAGCTATGTACAGTTAAGGTAGCTATGTACAGTTATGAGCTATGTACAGTTATGGTAGCTATGTACAGTTAAGGTAGATACGTACAGTTATGAGCTATGTACAGTTAAGGTAGCTATGTACAGTTATGAGATATATACAATTATGGTAGATATGTACAGTTATTAACTATGTACAGTTAAGGTAGCTATGTACAATTATGAGCTATGTACAGTTATGAACTATGTATAGTTAAGGTAGCTATGTACAGTTATGAGCTATATACAGTTGAGGTAGCTAGGTACAGTTAAGGTAGCTATGTACAGTTATGAACTATGTATAGTTAAGGTAGCTATGTACAGTAATGAACAGTTAAGGTAGATATGTACAGTTAAGGTAGCTATGTACAGTTATGAACTATGTACAGATATGAGCTATGTACAGTTAAGGTAGCTATGTAGAGTTATGAACTATGTACAGTTAAGGTTGCTAGGTACAGTTAAGGTAGCTATGTACAGTTATTAACTATGTACAGTTACAGTAGTTTAGAGGTATGTACAGTTAAGGTAACTATGTACAGTTAAGGTAGATATGTACAGTTGAGGTAGATATGTACAGTTGAGGTAGCTATGTACAGTTATGAGCTATGTACAGTTATGAGCTATCTACAATTATGGTAGATATGTCCAGTTATGAACTATGTACATTTAAGGTAGATATTTAGAGTTATGAGCTATGGCCCGTTAAGGTAGCTATGTACAGTTATGAGCTATGTACAGTTATGAGCTATATACAGTTATGAGCTATGTACAGTTATGAACTATGTATAGTTAAGGTAGCTATGTACAGTTAAGGTAGTTTAGAGGTATGTACAGTTATGGTAGCTATGTACAGTTATGAACTATGTACAGTTAAGGTAGATATGTACAATTAAGGTAGCTATGTACAGTTAAGAGCTACAGTTATGAGCTATGTACAGTTACGGTAGATATGTTCAGTTAAGGTAGATATGTACAGTTATGAACTATGTACAGATATGAGCTATGCACAGTTAAGGTAGCTAGGTACAGTTAAGGTAGCTTTGTACAGTTATGAACTATGTACAGTTAAGGTAGCCATGTACAGTTATGAGCTATGTACAGTTAAGGTAGCTATGTACAGTTAAGGTAGCTATGTACAGTTACGGTAGATATGTACAGATAAGGTAGCTATGTACATTTATGAGCTATGTACAGTTAAGGTAGCTATGTACAGTTATGAGCTATGTACAGTTAAGGTAGATATGTGTACAGTTAAGGTAGCTATGTACAGTTAAGGCAGCTGATGTACAGTTAAGGTAGCTATGTACAGTTATGAGCTATGCACAGTTAAGGTAGATATAGTTAAGGTCGATATGTAGCTAGGTACAGTTAAGGTAGATATGCTATATTTTATATTGCCTCTAAATTACTAAATAATTAAATTAAGATTATAAAAACCCATCCTTTTAATATTGCATTTAAGTTACAAAATAATTAAATTAAGATTATATAATGATTAAAGCACTTTGAGCTGCAGCGTTTGCAGGAAAAGCGCTATACAAATAAAGTTGTTATTATTATTATTATTATTATTATTATTATTATTATCATTATTATTATCATTATTATTATTATGTACAGTTAAGGTAGATATGTACAGTTATGGTAGCTATGTACAATTAAGGTAGCTAGGTACAGTTAAGGTAGCTATGTACAGTTAAAGTAGATATGTACAGTTAAGGTAGCTATGTACAGTTAAGGTAGATATGTATAGTTCAGGTAGGTATGTACACTTAACGTAGCTTATGTACAGTTAAGGTAGCTATGTACAGTTATGAGCTATGTACAATTAAGGTAGCTTATATACAGTTAAGATAGCTATGTACAGTTACGGTAGCTATGTACTGTTATGAGCTATGTACAGTTAAGGTAGCTATGTACAGTTATGAGCTATGTACAGTTAAGGTCGTTTAGAGGTATGTACAGTTAAGTTAGTTTATGTACAGTTATGAGCTATCTACAGTTAAGGTAGCTATGTACAGTTATGAGCTATGTACAGTTAAGGTAACTATATAGTTATGAACTATGCACACTTATGAGCTATATACAGTTAAGAACTATGTACAGTTAAGGTAGCTATGTACCGTTAAAGTAGCTGTACAGTTAAGGTAGCTATCTACAGTTAAGGTAGCTATGTACAGTTATAGTAGCTATGTACAGTTAAGGTAGCTATGTACAGTTATGAGCTATATACAGTTATGAACTATGTACAGTTAAGTTAGATATGTACAGTTAAGGTAAATATGTACAGTTATGAACTATGTACAGTTAAGGTAGCTATGTACAGTTAAGGTAAATATGTACAGTTAAGGTAGCTATGTACAGTTAAGGTAGCTATGTACAGTTAAAGTAGATATGTACAGTTAAGGTAGCTATGTACAGTTAAGGTAGATATGTATAGATAAGGTAGTTGTGTACAGTTAACGTAGCTTCTGTACAGTTAAGGTAGCAATGTAAAGTTAAGGTAGCTATGTACAGTTAAGGTAGATATACAGTTATGAGCTATATACAGTTAAGGTGGCTATGTACAGTTAAGGTAGATATATATATACAGTTTAGGTAGCTATGTCCAGTTAAGGTAGATACGTACAGTTAAGGTAGCTATGTACAGTTAAGGTAGATACGTACAGTTAAGGTAGATATGTACAGTTAAGGTAGATATGGACAGTTAAGGTAGATATATATACAGTTAAGGTAGGGTTAGTACAGTAGATGAATGGACTTCACTTATATAGCTTGTTATTCCAAAGCGCTTTACAATGGCCTCTCATTCACCCTTTCACACATACATTCACAATGTGTGAGCCGGCCCGCTCATTGGGAGCAATTTGGGGTTCAGTGTCTTGCCCAAGGACACCTCGACATGTGGCCAGTCAGGGTTCGAACCTCGGCTCTGCCAACCTTTCGATCATTAGACGCCGGCTCTACCTCCTGCGCCACAGCCGCCCCAGTCTGTAATGTACAGATGTATAAATGAGGCTATATCACAGGAGGTGATGTGCAATAATAAGGTATGTGCAAAGGTAGTATTGTAAACAGCAGTAATGCAAAGCTCAATGTGAGCAAAGGACCTACAAACCAATAAGGACTTCATGAGGACAGGCTATGATGACATCATGAGGTCAGGCTATGATGAGAAGAGCAAGTCGAAAGGCTACCAGGTTTACCATCCATCTCTCTCTCTCTCTTTTTTTTCTGTCTCTCTCTGTCTCGGTCTCTGTCTCTCTCTCTCTCTCTCTCTCCCTCCCTCTCTCTCTTTCTCTCTCCCTCCCTCTCTCTCCCCCCCCCCACTATTTCTCTCTCTGACTGTCTCTCTCTCCCCCTTGTGTGTGTGTGTGTGTGTGTGTGACTCCCTGTGTGTAACAATTAAGCGCTCGCACAATAAGACCTGCCACACTCAGATTACAGATCAGATCAGTTACCATGGAGACATGCAACTACGGACACATGTTACCACGGGGACATTGTTTTTCTGTAATAAACGTGCTTAACGCAACTCTTTCACGTTGTGTTTAGCCAATCACTCAACCAGTTCGTTTGAAACATTACATAAAGGCCAATGATTGGGGTTTACGTCACTGTCACTATTGTAAATGCATTTGATTTGATTTGATTTGACTTGTCACTCATCTTGACTTCTGGCGCTCAAATAACTTTAATTCAACCAGCTGCTTAAGTTAGTGTCTAGTGTAGGGTGACCAGATGCAGGGACTGCACAGCATTTTCACGACTTTTGGTGCGTCCCGCAAATTGAGACGATGTCCCGCATATTTCATTTTGATTGCCTAAAACGCTTTTCTAAAATTAGATTTATCCAATGGCTGTGGAGAAAGCAGGGAGGCATCGCGGGGGCCAGTGTCCATCTAAGCCAGGGGTGGGGAACCTTTTTCCTTTCAAGGGCCATTTACATTTTTAGAACATCCTTCAAGGGCCATTGTTTACGGCCTGGCTCTGGACCATAACAAAAAGGGACACACACACACCATGTATAATCAGAATAACAATAATTTAATAGAACTAAGGTATGCCAAACTGAACAATAATCCAATGGGGTATGAGAATCAGTGTATCAGTAGTGTAAGTGAGTGAATGCAGTGGAAAGTATGGTGAGGAGGGTGTTGTACGGTGTAATATAGAATAATGGTGCTGGAGGAGAGAGAGAGAGCTTGTGGACTGGAACGCCTTTTAAGCTGTAACCAGGACACCCAGTCAGCTGTCCCGAGTCCTCCTGATTAGGCTCCAGCCACGTCCACCGGGTAGCCTACCTGCTTGGTTAGGAAACAAACAGACTGTCTGGGTTACCACAGATTTATCATTAATTAAATAATTAATTAAAACCAATTATTGAACACATATCGGACTCACCTAATGCGATGGCTGGAACTGTTTCTCTTCGGCGAGGCGTTTGGTGTCAGCTGGTAATGATGATGATGCTACTCGCAGCTGGTTTTGCAGGTTTGGGTCAGTCAGTCTTGAGCGGAACCGAGTCTTTGCAAGAGTCAGTTTTGAAAAGAACTGCTCACAGCAGTAGGTGGTCCCAAACACTGACGCAAACTTCAGTGCATGTCTCCTCAGAATGGGAAAATCCTCAGCACGTACATACAGTTTGTAGAACTCCAGCAGAGGGAGGTTGTTGTATTGATTGAAAACTTTATTAGAATGTTTGCAGAAGTAGGTACATGAAAGTACATATTACATACAAGGTCAAACTAAGAGGATAAAAACCCAAGAAAGCCACTGGCTTATTTCAATTGGGGTCCTTGATTTTCAATTCATCGTTACATGTAAGACAGACATAAGAAAAGAACTAGTACTATCTACATGATAATACAGACAAATAACTATTACTATCTACAAGATAAACGTACATCCATCATGGGAAGAACAATACAACAAAACATAAGGTATGTACAGCGGGTAGGACAGGTGGGGGCATACACCACAGGTGGGGGCGGGGGACAAAACACAAAGTATGTACAGTGGGTAGTTCGGGTCTTTTAATCTGATTTTTGTTTTAGAGGGTCCAGTTACGGATTGCAGCCTCCTGTAAATGTTTTTTGAGAGTGGTTTTGAAGGTGGGCAGTGTTTTGCACTCCTTTAAGATTATAGGAAGGGCGTTCCACATCTTTACTGCATAGTTTGCAAACGAGTTTAAACCCTTGTTTGTGGTGCAACGCGGTTGAACGTGGTTCGTGGAGCTTCCTCTGGTGTTGTAAGTGTGGACGTTGTTCACTTTTTGGAAGTATGTTGACAGGTACTTGGGTGTCTTTGTGGTGTAGCGTATCTTGAAGACTAGGCCCAGTGCAAGCTGCTGCACTCTGTCAACTACTCGTAGCCAATCAAGGCTCAAAAAATGTGCAGCGGTTAGATGTGTCCTAGGGTTGAGGCCTAGCAGAAGCCTAACCAGTTTATTTTGGGCTGTCTGGAGTCTTGTTTTATGGGCCTTTGTGGTTCTATAGTACCATGATGTTACGGCATAGTCGAAGTGACATTGAATGAGAGCTCCTGATAGGGTCCTCAGTGTGTTTTTACTGACAAGTGAGGATATCCTGTACAAAAATCTAGTTTTATGGTTCACTTTTTTGATTACTTTTGCTGCCATTTTATCTCCGGAAAGATTTGCCTCTAAGATGGAGCCCAGGTATGTAATATCCTCTTTTCTTGTGATATTAATGTTACCCACTTTTATTTTAAAATGTACAGCCTTTCTGAGTTTAGATGGGGATCCGTATAGGATGGTTTCAGTTTTACCTAGGTGTATTGATAGTTTATTGTCAGCTAGCCAGATGCAGATTCTACTCAGTTCAGTGCTTAGCGCTTTTTCCACCTGCAATATGTCCCTGTCAGAGACCAGCAGAGCCGAGTCATCCGCGAACAGGAACAAATTGCAATTACATGCTGATGACATGTCATTCACATATATTAGGAACAGTAAAGGTCCCAATATGCTTCCTTGTGGAACGCCGCAGGTCACTGGGAGGGGGGGGGACAGTGTTCCGTTCACACTAACCACCTGTTCCCTCCCCTCTAAGTAGGATTGCATCCAGCTCACCGATGTTCTATCGAACCCAATTGCTTTCAGTTTATCTAACAATATGTGGTGATCTACTGTGTCGAAGGCCTTCTGGAGGTCCAGCATGACCATGCCGCAGTACTTGCCCGAGTCCACCTCATGGTTGATGTGGTCGTTCAAATAGAGAAGGCATGTGTCCGTGGAATGGGATGTTCTGAATCCTGATTGAAATTCATACATCAGATTTTTTTCGGTAAGGTACCTATCGACCTGTTCATAAACTATTTTTTCCATAAGTTTCGAGATGGAATTAAGAATAGAAACAGGTCGGTAGTTGCCTGGGTCTAATTTGCTTCCTTTTTTATACAGTGGGGTTACCCTTGCTATTTTAAAGTCAAGGGGGACGTGTCCCTGTTTGATGGAGAGGTTTATTATGTGGGTGATGATTGGGGTAATGGAGGCAGCTGAGTCTTTTAGAAATCTGGCTGGAATATTGTCATGGCCCGTGGCCTTTTCTGAGTGTAGAGCGCCTAGCTTTTTAAACACCTCATCGTTTGACACCATGGAGAGTTTAAAATCATCATTGCGTACACCCAGTTTATTGTAGAACGCACGGATGTGCTCTACACCATAACGCCCTGAGTGGGGTGGTAGATTGTTAACTAATTTAGTGGCTATGGTTGTAAAGAAAGTGTTTAAGCACTTAGCCACATCCAGCTTGTCTGTAAGGAGAGAATCACCAGATTTTATGTTGATGTTTGTAGACCTGGTTTTGAGTTTTTGACTGCAACCTAGTTGGCTATTAAGTTGCTTCCAAAGGTCACGTGGTTTGTTTAAGTTTTCTTCGATTTTGTTATCGAGGTATTCTTTCTTAGCAGATTTGGTCATGGTAATTACCTGATTGCATAGTTTGTTGCTTTGTTTTTTAATTTTCTCAAAGTGGGTTTTGTGATCTTCGTTTAAGTGTTTCACTAATTTTGATTTGCATTTTTGGACTTCAGAGCATTTTAGGTCTCTGACTTTCATAGCATTTAGAATGTCCGAATTCATCCATGGTTCCGATCGGGTTTTAACCCTGGTGGTTCTCATGGGGGCTATACTGTCAATAATATTTAGGAATTTGGTTTTGAAACCTAGCCATGCCTCTTCAACCTGTGTGCATTTTAGTTCATCTAACCAGTCTTGATTCTCCAGTTTGTGGTTTAAGGCCTCACTAGAATAGGATTTAAGGGATCTAGTGGTTACAGTTTTATGACCGCCAGCCTTGGGTTTATGTTTTTTACGAGTGCAAAAGATCATGTAATGATCACTTAGCCCACATACAATAACCCCACTCTTGGAGATTTTGGACTCATCCGATGTTAGAATGAGATCTATGGTGGTTTGAGTAGAAATACACACCCTAGTGGGTTTGGTAATTTGTTGACGGAGACCGTGTAATTCAGAAAACCTAGTGAAGGATTTGAAAACGGATGCTTCATTTCTGAGCATGTCCGTGTTCAAATCTCCAATAAGAATCTTTTCCACACAGTCAACGTCATCCAAGCACCCCTCAAGAATATCATAGAAATCATTCTGATCGGGAGGTCTGTAGATAGTACCAACCAGCACCGGTTTTGCTTTGTTAAAGATAATTTCAACCCAAACAGATTCTAATTTGTCACGATTCAGGTCATCACGGGTGTTAAAGATAATATCGTTGTGAATGTACATGCAGACACCACCCCCATACCTGTTTCTGTCGTTTCTGATGACTGTGTAGTTAACTATTTCAATCTCTGGGTCTTTGATGGATTCATCAAACTTGGTCTCAGAGAAGCTCAATATGTGAACCTTGCTGTCATGGAACATTTCTCTGATTTGGTCCAGTTTAGGCACAAGACTGTTCACATTAAGGTGAACAATATGCAGGCCCTTACTGCTGTGTCCAAATAGAGAGTTTATGTCCTTGACTTGGAAATAGTCACCACCATTCAGGTCATCGTCACGTTGAGGATTTGGGGATGGGGGGGGGCGCCCATTGTTCAACGGTTTCGTTGGAGAGTCTCCTGGTGGAGAAGGGGGGGGTCGTCGTCGGGTGGGGGAGGGAGGGGGGAGGGGGGGGTTCGTCACCGGGTGGGGGAGGCCTCTGTGTTCACTGGATAGCTGTTGGAAGTTAGGTGGGGGGATAATGTTATTAGCATAGCTACCCATTGTTTTGCTAGCCACGTCTGAATCCTGGAAGTCTGCTGCTGCCGGCAAATTAACCGGTTTGTCGACAATGGCGTCAATGTCTATGCTAGTAATATTTGCCTGGGAAAGGTCTAGTTGTTCTCTGGCTAAACGTGAAGCTTGCCTGGTTGAGACTGGTCCGGGATTCAGCTGAATGTCTCCCGAGAGCAGTAGATAGAGCCATATCACGGTCCTTCGGTCCATTCTACCTGCCGGGGGTTTGTTCCTTCTCGTCCGGTCCGCAGTCAGCGTCGTGTGGATGGTTGTTGCTCCGAAGCCCAAACATTTCTTTGCGGCGTGGAGATAAAAATCGCTATGGGTCTCACCTTTTCCAACAAAGTTTGACTCCTTCTCCATAAGATGCAAGTTCTGTGGTGATTTGATGTACAAATCCGTAATCCATAGAAGGAACAGAAGAAAATGTGGTATAATCCTCGCCGTTGCGCCCGAGCGCTGATAGATGCGACTACTCATGATGACTGCTGCTGCTCAAGGTGTACCTAGCTTTGAGCTCGTCATTGCTTTGCTCGTCATTGCTTTGCAGCTCAATGATTTCGAGTTGTAGGTTGTCAGGCACATCAGCTGGTTCCACATTAAATGGCGTGGCAAATATGTTCAGTTCCCTTTGCTTACTTTTCACGTCCTGGAACCTCTCTCCAAATGCCTGGAGGAGTTTTGCACACTCAGCAGCATATTCAGATGTCACAGCAGACTTTTGTTCTTGCAGAGTGGGAAAGTGGACAGTGTTTCCCCTTTCCAGTTGCACTTGCCACAGCTTTAGTTTAGCTTCAAATGACCTCACATTTAATTGCAGAGAGCTGAGAAGCTGGTTGGGACCTTGGAGCTTGACGTTCAGCTCTGACAGGTACTTGGTAATGTCCACCATGAAGCCCAAATCACACAGCCACTTGCTATCACTGAGTTCCATGACAGGTTTCCCTTCATCTCCATGAACTGTTTCACTTCTTCTCTGAGTGAGTAAAACCGTGTGAGCATATTTCCGCGACTCAGCCACCGCACCTCACAGTGGTAAACCAGATCTCCGTACTCTGACTCTAGTTCACTCAGAAGCTCTTTGTTCAGCCCTCTGCTTTTGATGACATTTATGGTGGAAACGACAGTTGTCATCACATTGTTGAGCTTCAGGGACTGTGCATACAGATTCTCTTGGTGTATGATACAGTGGCATACAACTAACTCACTTGGATCGAGACTGAGACGACTAATTTCTTTTTTGACCAATGCAGTCAATCCCTTTTGCGCGCCAACCATGGCTGGGCTCCATCCGTTGCCAGGCCACTTAACTTGTCAAATTGCAGTTCGAATTTGTTCATAGCCAAAACAACTTGCTCAAATAAATCATCACCTTTGGTGGTGCCATGCATGGCTTGCAAAGACAGCAACTCCTCCCTCGTATGAAACTTGGCTGTAATCCCCCGCACAAAAATGGCCAGTTGGGCGGTGTTTGTTATGTCTGTTGTCTCATCTCAGGCCAGAGAGAAAAACTGGAAATCTCTTGCGGTGTCCCTCAGTGTTTTCTCAATATCTTGTGCCATGTCAGTAATCCGATCTGAGACAGTTCTTCGAGACAAACTGACACTTTGGAACAATTTTACTTTGTCCGGTGCAAGCAGCTCCGCCGCGGCAATAAAACACTCCTTCACAAATTCTCCTTCTGAATGCGGCCTCAGCTTCTTAGCGATTAGCTCACTCACCACAAAACTAGCATGCGTAACGTTGTCTCGGTCAGATTGTGGTCTTGTGAAGACTGCTTGTTGAGCACCCAAACTCAGACGAAGAGCGTTAACTTTATCCAAGCGTATTTGTTATTTCAAGTTGTCCAGGTTAGCATGTTTTGAGTTGTAATGAAGTTCGAACTTGGCCTTTTTCATAACCGCGAGCACCTCCCGACAAACAAGGCATATTGGCTTGCCTTTTACCTCAACAAATAAATAATTGTTTGTCCTCACGTGGACATAGGGAGCTGGCTGAATGTGTGAACCACCCGCTGACTCAAAGGGGTCAGAAAGTGAAACTTATTGTGTCAACAATCTCTAGTTTTCGTTTTTTTTTTTTCATAACACCAACTTGAAGTTTTGAAGTACCCACTCGATATAATAAACAACAGTTACACGGTGATGAGCCCCCTACGGTAGCTAGCTGTGGCCTGCTACCTCGTCCTCATAACGGATCCGAGCCCCGAGGACACACAGCAGCAGAGGTATGTGGTGGTATGTGCTGCCTCTGGCTCTGAACATGACCTTGGCTGTGTCAAGGCTGATGAACTTTTTATGATTTTATTGGCAGTCGGATTGGTTTGGTCTTGCTTTTGGTGCAGCCGCTTCTGTCTGGGCTAGCCTATATTGTCGCATTTCTGGTCGTTGAAACGTGTATGGTGCTCAGTGTTTCCTCCAGGAATTTTTACATTAGTGGTGGGGGGTCACTTTTCGCGCACATAGCGCACTGGCGCTCAAAACAAAGACCTAATTTCACCAAAAACTAGAGGGTGGCAAAACATTTTTTTTTAAATAGCGGTTAAGTCATTAAAGCCGAGCAGGTGATTTTATATAGAAGGTGATCAAATACCAAGATATCCTACAGCTGCAGCAGAACATGCGGAACGCGCATACAGGACTGAACATCGGTTACCGTATAATATACATGTGACTGACAGATACGCCCAAGACACTGACACACACAGAAAGATCATCAGCTCATCGAATATGAAGTACACAAGAGTAGAGTACACTTGGAACCGGGAACGCGCATACAGCACTGAACAACATCCGTAGAATATAAACTTGTGACTGACAGTCACATACATACATATACACACACACAATGAAAGATCATCAGCTCATCAATACGAAGTAGGCCTACATGAGAGTACACGCACAAAACCGGCTAACGTTACTCACTAACTGTTTACACAAGTAAAATCACAGTGTGACAGATGGAGCATTCGGTAAACAACAACAGCAAGGTAATGCTATCAGCTGAGTTAAAGAAAAACAACTCTTACCTTTGATGACACCGACATGAGCCCTGTTTACCCGTACCTCCGCCGTTCTGTTCGTGATGATTTTAGAGGCAATAGATTATTTTTGCCCCTCGCATTTTGCCCTGTAATTAGTCCAAATGTTCCCTGAATTTTATCTGCATGTTTTTCCAGCATGTAAATCCGTTGTCAATAAAAATTCGACTCCCCTTCTTTTCCCCTGCCAATACTGTGTCGTTTATGACATTTACCAACGTTTATGCTATGAATAGTTCGAAGCTAGCGTTAGGTGCGAGGCTGCTCGGTTAACCCATTTGCGGGAACATTATTTGTTTCACAAAATAGCCTGATTTAGTTGACCATGAACATCAGACTACATTACGAATGTTCATTTAAAATACTTGTATACTGAGCACTGGTATAATAACATGAACCAGAGAACAGTAGTAAATGCAATAACCCACAGTCGTCGCTGATGATGTTGCATTTTCGATTAGGATACGGGATTAAAGGGACGGGCGAAGAGAGAGAGAGAGGAGAGTGATTTCCTGAAATCCAAATGTCCCGCGAAATTCGGACCAATCACAAAACTGTTTTGCAAGCGCGTCGCTTCGCGCGTGTTGAGAGCGATTCAGTCTGAGACGAGGTTAATTGCAACATTGTAACATATTATTGTAACTTACTACACCCTAAATCGGAACGAAATGTAGGTCTGAAAGCGGCCTTAATCTAGCTTCAATCTGCTTTTTTTCTGTTCTCCGGTCATTATATCTCGCTCTGCCTTTCTCGTCGCGCAGCCTGAATCAAAGTGGACTGAATCAATTAGTGGCGGAGAAAATGTATTTGTGGCGGCTCCCCCACGACTAAATGCATATAGAGGAAACACTGAGTGCTGTGTGTGTTGTAGGCCTAACTTGAGTGCAAAACTCTCGTTTCGGTGCTAGCCTATGTATTGGTGCACTGTCACAGTGTCACCAAATAGGCCCTATGTTTTCCCCATGTGGTAGGTGCGCTGTCACCTGGGCTATGTTTTCAACTCTGCCAACTGAAAAGAAACTGCCGTAAAGCAGAGCGCAAATGGAGAAAGTCTAAACTACATATACACCTTGACATTTTTTAAAAAACAGATCTTTACATAATAGGGCAATGAAGTTGGCTAGATAAACCTATTTCTCTGATATCATTTCTGAAAACAAAGGTAACCCCAAAGTGCTTTTTTCAACCATTGATCGTCTGATTAACCCTTCAGTGGTTGCGCCTGTTGAAAATGAGTCATTTTCAACACTTAGATGTAATGAATTTGCTACATTCTTTCAAGAAAAGATTTACATTATAAGATCAGAAATATTATTAGAGAATTCAAAGTCTAATTTGGTACTCCCAGATGAATTAACTATGCCTATTGCTGTCATGGATTCATTTGAGCTTGTCAACCCCCATACTTTAAAGACAGTTGTTTCACAAATGAAATCCTTAACATGCTCACTTGATCCAATCCCAACATGGTTCTTCAATAATGTTTTTGACTGTTTAACTGACAATGTATTAGAAATTGTGAACTGCTCTCTATCAACTGGCATCTTTCCCACTCCCCTAAAATCTGCCATTATAAAACCACTACTTAAGAAAGGAAAGCAAGATAATTCTGTTCTCTGAAATTTCAGACCAATAACTAACCTTTCATTTCTAAGTAAAATCCTTGAGAAAGTGATTTTCAGACAACTTACTGATTTTCTTAGCAAAAACATTTTATTTGAGAAGTTTCAATCAGGTTTTCGTTCTAACCACAGTACTGAGACTGCATTAGTAAAGGTTGTAAACGATCTCAGACTTATCATAGAGGCTGGTGGTGTATCAGTTCTTGTCTTGTTAGATTTGAGTGCTGCTTTTGATTCAGTAGATCACAGTATTCTAATACATCGTTTAGAAAACTGTGTCGGTCTCTCAGGACTTGTATTAGAGTGGTTTAAATTTACCAGCTTATCTAGCTGGCAGGCATTTCTCTGTTGTCCTGGGAGACTCTGTTTCTGATAATGTTGACATCACATGTGGGGTCCCTCAGGGTTCTATTCTTGGTCCCTTGCTCTTCTCCCTGTACATGATCCCATTAGGTGGAATCATCAGAAAACATGGTGTACATTTTCATAGTTATGATGATACTCAGCTGTACATATCAGTATTGCCTGATAATTCACGTGCACTCAGCTCGCTGGAGAATTGTCTCCAAGATATTAAACTTTGGATGTCAAAACATTTTCTACAACTAAATCAGGACAAAACTGACAAATTGTCGAATACGATGGGAACCATATTGTAACAGTCTCCTTTCTGGTCTTCCGAAGAAAGTTATTGGCCAGCTGCAATTAGTCCAAAATGTAGCAGCAAGAGTTTTAACCAAAACAAGCAGACGAGTTCATATAACTCCTATTTTAGAAACTCTACACTGGCTTCCTGTTAAGTTCAGAATATATTTCAAGTCCTCTGGTCCAAGTCCTGCCGGCGTGTCTTCATCGTAGAACTGACGGTCCCATGGGAGGAGGCCATCGATGAGGCATTCGAACAGAAGAGGCTGCGGTATGCCAACTTAGCAGTCGAAGCAGAGGGGCGGGGCTGGAACGTGAAGGTGTGGCCAGTGGAGGTGGGCTGCAGAGGCTTTGTAGCCAGCTCCACCACAAGGCTCCTGAGGGCAGTAGGGATCAGAGGACAGGCCCAACGGAAGGCAATTAAAGAACTGTCCACTGCAGCAGAACGGAGCAGTCACTGGCTGTGGCTGAAACGTAGGGACCCAACATGGGCTCCCAAATGACCACGTGGTGCCACCGTGCGACACACACCCAGGCCTGATCAGCCTGTGGTGGGCCAACCTCGGCAGAGGGTGTCTTGTGATAAATGGCCGAAACACCCAATGAGGTCGGGGACCACAACTGAAGATGTGTCGTACTGGTGGCACCACGTGATCATTGCCAAATTCCACTCCACCCAAGCGGACATCTCCAACTCCACTCAGTCAATTGTTGTGCTAATTATTTAGGGATTTTAACATCTAGTCCTATTAAGAATCCCAAGATCCTTCTGCTTGTTTATAAAGCTCTCACTGGCATAGCACCAGAATATTTGAAAGACCTTTTGCTAGCATATCAGCCCAATAGAGCTCTCAGGTCTTCTGACGCTGGTTTTCTCTGTGTACCACATGTACAAAAGAAGATATTTGGTGAGGCTGCATTCTCATTTTATGCACCCAGATTGTGTCTCACTGCCAGTTTACATTAGGGATGCAACCTCAGCAAATATGTTCAAGTCAAGACTAAAAACCCATCTTTTTAATATTGCCTTTAAATTACAAAATAATAAAATTAAGATTTTAAAATTATTAAAGCACTTTGAGCTGCAACTTTTGCAGGAAAAGCGCTATGCAAATAAAGTTATTATTATTATTATTATCTGTGTTTCGGTTGCGCCTTCACCATAATGTAATGTTTTAATCTGTTTCGAGGTGCGCCGTCACCATAAAGTTTGTGTTGCTGTTGCTCTATGTAGTGCGTGTTATAGGTGATACAATCATCCAACCTATATTAGGCTAGTCTGCGCTATTTCTGCAAAGTTTTGCTACGTTTCTGTGCGTACTATGAAATTGAATCCTGCCGGCGCCACTGTTACTACGGACACATATTACTATGGAGATCTAGAGAACCGGCAATGAGGAAACATCTCTTACAGTCCTATATAATACGCTAGCAGTCTCTGTGTGTGTGTGTGTGTGTGTGTGTGTGTGTGTGTGTGTGTGTGTGTGTGTGTGTGTGTGTGATGGTAACCTAGGTAACAGGCTACATCCTTTAGCTGTAATGAAGAGATGTGACTTGCAGGTTGTTACCTAGGTTACCATCTACTGTAGCACACGGAGGGCTGGTTACCATGGAGACGTGTGTACTACTCTAGTATGACCTAGGAGGGTGTACTACTCTAGTATGACCTAGGAGGGTGTAGTACTCTAGTATGACCTAGGAGGGTGTACTACTCTAGTATGACCTAGGAGGGTGGTGTAGTACTCTAGTATGACCTAGGAGGGTGGTGTAGTACTCTAGTATGACCTAGGAGGATGTAGTACTCTAGTATGACCTAGGAGGGTGTAGTACTCTAGTATGACATAGGAGGGTGGTGTAGTACTCTAGTATGACCTAGGAGGGTGGTGTAGTACTCTAGTATGACTGTAAGAGTCTCTAGGCACAGAGGGAGGTCGACACAGAGGAACAGCTGTAAATATGTTTTTATTTCGATACAGCATGGCTCAGCAACGTCACTGACGTCCTGAGCTGGTCTTTGAAAACAATAAAGAATAAAGAATAAGTCCCGCGTGCGGCCGTCACTGCCGTCACGCCCGCTGCGTCCCCTTTCGGGACTCGGTCCGCTGTGCGCTTCTCCGCGACACACCCCCTCTCGGGTCCTGTTCGCTCCTCGCACAGCTCTCTCTCTCTCTCTCTGCTGCTTCCCCTTTCGGGACTTCGTTCAGCTGCCTGGCTCTCGGCACCACTCCCCCTTTCGGGATCTCGCTGGTCCTCGCCACAGCTCTCTCTCTCTCTCTCGGTTTGACAGGTTCTCCCTGTGTGGCTCGCACTCGCGATCGGTTTTCACCGCCTCCTTCACTCTCCCGAGGGAACAAACACACACAGGTTAAATAGACCAGTAGGATAACGAGTCTGATCACTGACACCTAGGAGGGTGTAGTACTCTAGTATGACCTAGGATGGGGTAGTATGTAGTGTTGTTCCGATACCGATACTAGTATCGGCATGGCCACCGATACGCACAAAAATGCTGGTATCGGTATCGGCGAGTACTTTACAAAAACGTAAGTTTTACAAAAACTTTACGAGTTTTACAAAGGTTTTGAGCAGTGCCAGACTAAGTGTTAGCGATAATTTTACATCGAGGTGAGTATGCGGCTCAAAAAACATGTTTTTTTGTTTTGTTTTTTCAAACGCCGTGGTATCGGATCGGTACTCGGTATCGGCAAGTACTGCACGGTCAGGTATCGGTATCGGGATCAAAAAATTGTATCGGAACAACACTAGTAGTATGTACTACTCTAGTATGACCTAGGAGGGTGTAGTAGTAGGTTAGGGTTAGTGGTCACCCTGCCGGGGGGGATGCTGTCACATTAAGATCTGCCTTCAGACGTGACAACCACACTGTGGTGGTAATGGATGACGACCCCGCGGCCCCCCAGCCTGTGGAGGGAGGGGGGGGCAATCACTACACATTCATATAGGACAGAATGCATTTTAATAACACCTACCCCCCCCCCCCCCCCCTCCCCTCCCCCCCATACAGTGCAGTGTCTGGAGATGACGACGAAGAGGAAGCTGATTGGCCGGCTGGTGCCGTGCCGGTGTTTCCGTGGTGAGGAGGAGGTGGTGTCGGTGCTGGACTACTCCCACTGTAGCCTCCAGGCCGTCCCCAAGGAGATCTTCAGCTTCGAGAGGACCCTGGAGGAACTGTACCTGGACGCCAACCAGATAGAGGAGCTGCCCAAGGTACGAGAGAGAGAGAGAGAGAGAGACAGAGAGACACCACAAATTCATTTTTTTCCTAGATACAATTGCCCTAGAACATACAAAGAATTATACCTACCTCGGCCTAAACATCAGCACCACAGGTAGCTTCAATAAAGCTATGAACGACCTGAGAGACAAGGCAAGGAGGGCTTTTTATGCCATCAAAAGGAACATCAAATTAGACAGCCCTATTCAAATCTGGCTCAAATTATTGGACTCCGTTATAGAACCCATTTCCCTCTATGGTTGCGAGGTCTGGGGTCCACCTGCCAACCAAGATTTTACAAAATGGGACAAACACCAAATTGAGACTCTGCATGCAGAGTTCTGCAAATCCATTATTCGTATCCAACGTAAAACACCAAATAACGCATGCAGAGCAGAATTAGGACGATACCCACTAATTTGTTAATTTGGCCCTAAACAGAAAATACACAGTGGCAGAATACCTGAATACTGTGACAGACCCAAAGCTAAGGAAATCCTTGACTATGTACAGACTCAGTGAACACAACCTGGCCATCGAGAAAGGCCGCCACAGGCAGACATGGCTCCCCAGACCAGACAGACTGTGCACCCACTGCACACAAAACCAGGTAGAAACAGAGCTGCACTTCTTAACTACCTGCCAGCTGTACAAGGACATCAGGGACACATACTTCCCACTGATCACCAACATCCAGGGAGACTTTGAGGACATGTGTCGAAAGGCTACCATATCTGCTGGGTGAGGTACAGCAATGTGCAAACACAGCAGCAAGATTTGTTAGCTGCTGTGATAGAAAAAGGACATCAAATGGGCTAAAACCACCATAAGAATTGTATTATTCTAGTATGTAATCTATTTGTTATCTATTTATTTGTAATCTAGTATGTAATCTATTTATTTATTCTAGTATGTACATGTATGTACATTACATTATTTTTCTTTTTTATCTTCACACTTCACATGCTTTGGCAATGTAAATGTATGTTTCCCATGCCAATAAAGCCCTTTGAAATTGAAAATTGAAATTGAGAGAGAGAGAGGAGAGAGAGAGACAGAGGAGAGAGGAGAGAGAGAGACAGAGGAGAGAGAGAGAGAAAGAGGAGAGAGAGAGAGACAGAGGAGAGAGGAGAGGGAGAGAGAGAGGAGAGAGAGAGAGGAGAGAGAGAGAGAGGAGAGAGAGAGCGAGACAGAGGAGAGAGAGACAGAGAGAGGAGAAGAGAAAGAGAGAGAGGAGAGGAGAGAAGAGAAAGAGAGAGTTAGAGGGTTAGGACATCTACTTTGTTCAAGACACATCATACCACTCAGGCAGGAGACACACTCTGTCTCCTAGAGATGGACGTACTTTGGTGTGAAAAGTGCAAGTCAATCCCAGAACAACAGCAAAGGACCTTGTGAAATGCTGGAGGGAACATCAATATCCACAGTAAAACAAGTCCTATATCGACATAACCTGACACTGCTTTGCTGCAGGAGGGGCTGGTGCACTTAACACTAGAACAGCCATTCTTTTTTACCTACTAAAAGAGCCGCCTCGGGGCCCCTCTTTACAATGCTCAAGCTGCTATTTACACACAACGACCACTAGATGGCCGCTTGTAAATTAGCCTGCTCCCTACACAGAAAAACTGCAAAATAGCTTCATACTAGCTTATCCTGATGTGATTTACAAAATGTAAGGAAACGTTCCTGTGTCCTTTGTGTCTCCATAGCAACCGTTCCTGTGTCCTTTGTGTCTCCATAGCAACAGTTCCTGAGTCTGTGTCCTTTGTGTCTCCATAGCAACCGTTCCTGAGTCTGTGTCCATTGTGTCTTCATAGCAACCGTTCCTGTGTCCTTTCTGTCTCCATAGCAACTGTTCCTGAGTCCGTGTCCTTTGTGTCCCTATAGCAACCGTTCCTGAGTCTGTGTCCTTTGTGTCTCCATAGCAACCGTTCCTGAGTCTGTGTCCTTTGTGTCTCCATAGCAACCGTTCCTGAGTCTGTGTCCTTTGTGTCTCCATAGCAACTGTTCCAGTGCCAGGCGCTGAGGAAGTTGAGCATGCCCGACAACGACCTGTCCTGCCTGCCCACGGCCGTGGCCTCGCTGGCCTCGCTCAGGGAGCTGGACATCAGCAAGAACGGTAACCCTGACCCTAACACACCTACACCCTAACACACCCTAACACACCTACACCCTGACCCTAACACACCTACACCCTAACACACCCTAACACACCTACACCCTGACCCTAACACACCTACACCCTAACACACCCTAACACACCTACACCCTGACCCTAACACACTTACACCCTAACACACCCTAACACACCTACACCCTGACCCTAACACACCTACACCCTAACACACCCTAAAGCGGGGTACACACATAAGGATTTTTCGAATGTCTGAAAACGACAGAAAACGCCCGATTATCAGATGGATCTTAACATTTTCCTATAACAAAATCCTGTGGTGTGAGGTGTGTTAAGAGTCAATTCTCTTCAATTGTGCAATCAACTCTCCCGACAACCTGCTCGGAAAATGGGCGTGGCCGGCAATCGTATATGTCAAATGTGTTCAATACTTACGACCAGAAATCATAGGGTTGCCAGATTGTTTGAAAACCTCAACTATCATCCCAGTCCCGAAGAAAAGCACAGTGAGCTGCCTAAACGACTACCGCCCGGTGGCACACCAATCATCATGAAGTGCTTCGCGAAACTAGTCCGGGCCCACATAGTCACACGCCTCCCGCCCAACCTGGATCCATACCAGTTCGCCTACAGAGCCCACAGGTCCACAGAGGACGCCATCGCGACGACTCTCCACTTCACTCTATCCCACCTGGAGAGGGGAAACAGCTACGCGAGACTGCTCTTTGTGGACTTCAGCTCTGCCTTCAACACCATCCTTCCAGACAGGCTAGTGACCAAACTACTAGACCTGGGACTATCACACTCTATATGTGCATGGATCAAGGACTTCCTGTCCGACCGCCCCCAGAGGGTGCGGGTGGGCTCCCACACCTCCACAGCCCTCAGACTCAGCACTGGGTCCCCCCAGGGCTGCGTGCTAAGCCCCATCCTCTACAACCTCTACACCTACGACTTCACCCCCGTCCACCCCAGCAACTCCATCGTAAAGTTTGCAGACGACACCACCGTGGTGGGCTGCATCTCGGGGGGGGACGAGGCGGCGTACAGGGATGAGGTAGAGCAGCTGAGCAAGCTGTGCAAGGTTAACAACCTGCTGCTGAACCAGTCAAAGACCCAGGAAATCATCGTGGACTTCAGGAGGAAAAAATCTGAGGTCCAGCCCCTGCTCATCGACGGAGGGAGCGTGGAGAGAGTCTCAACCCTCCGATTCCTGGGGGTGCACATACAGGATGACCTGTCCTGGAAGAACAACACAGCAGCCATCATCAAGAAGGCACAACAGCGGCTCTTCTTCCTGAGAGTCCTCAGGAAAGACCACATCGGACAGGAGATGCTGGTGGCCTTCTACCGCTGCGCAGTGGAGAGCATCCTCACCTACTGCATCTGCAACTGGTTCTCCCGCTGCACAGCCGCAGAGAGGAATGCGCTACAGAGAGTCGTGAGAACGGCCCAGAAGATCACCGGCGCCCCCCTCCCCTCTCTGGAAGAGCTTTACAACACACGCTGCCTCAGGAAGGCCTCCAGAGACCCATCCCACCCTGGGTACGAACACTTTGCTCGGCTGCCCTCGAACAGGCGGTACAGGACCATGTTCGCAAGGACAAACAGACTGAAGCTCAGCTTCTACCCCAGGGCCATCCAGGCCCTGAACACAGCAAAGACCTAGGTTCTGGGCCCTGGACAGTCTGGACGGATTGATGGCAGCTGCTGGATTGAAAATCAGGTGTAGTGCTGAGGCACAAATGTGTACATTTCAAGCCTGCAAACTGCGACACTTTAA
>NC_137675.1:35363501-35391001 GCF_963989245.1 Nansenia antarctica | reverse complement strand
ACCAGGTAACATGAATGAATGAAT
The DNA here is from genome assembly GCF_963989245.1 of Nansenia antarctica. Lineage (NCBI taxonomy): Eukaryota > Metazoa > Chordata > Actinopteri > Argentiniformes > Microstomatidae > Nansenia > Nansenia antarctica. The sequence goes on along the minus strand of NC_137675.1, from coordinate 35,390,977 downwards.
GAATGGACTTTATTGTCATTGCTACAGTACAGGTACCAAACAACGAAATTTAGGAGGGGTGGCTCCCCTGGTGTTAGGAAAGGGAAAAAAAAAAAACTTAAAAAAAAAAAACATCACAAGAAGGGAAGGAGCTGGTTTACATAAATAAAGGCTATGTACACAATCCACTGTACTATACTGTACAGATAGACGACTAGGGTTGTCATATTGCACAATAGTATTGTTTCACGTTATTTAAAGTGTCACAGTTTGCAGGCTTGAAATGTACATGTTTGTGCCTCAGCACTACACCTGATTTTTTCAGTCCAGCAGCTGCCATACAATCCGTCCAGACTGTCCAGGGCCCAGAACTTAGGTCTTTGCTGTGTTCAGGGCCTGGACGGCCCTGTGGTAGAAGCTGTTCTTCAGTCTGTTTGTCTTAGCGGCCAGGGTCCTGAACCGCCTTTTCGAGGGCAGCCTGGTAAAGTGTACGTACCCAGGGTGGGTCGGGTCCCTGGAGATCTTGGAGGCCTTCCTGAGACAGCGTGTGTTGTACAGCTCTTCCAGAGAGGGGAGGGGGGCGCCCGTGATCTTCTGTGCTGTTCTCACGACTCTCTGTAGCGCATTTCTCTCCGCTGTTGTGCAGCTGGAGAACCAGTTGCAGATGCCGTAGGTGAGGATGCTCTCCACTGCGCCGCGGTAAAAGGTCACCAGTATCTCCTGCTTGCTATGTTCCTTCCTGAGGCATCTCAGGGTGTATAGCCGCTGTTGTGCCCTCTTGATGGTGCCTTTTGTGTTGTCCTTCCAGGTCAGGTCATCCCGCATGTGCATCCCCAGGAATCGGAGGGTTGAGACTCTCTCCACGCTCTCTCCGTCGATGAGCAGGGGCTGGATCTCGGACTTTTTCCTCCTGAAGTCTACGATGATTTCCTGGGTCTTTGACTTGTTCAGCAGCAGGTTGTTAACCTTGCACAGCTTGCTCAGTTGCTCTACCTCATCCCTGTACACCGCCTCGTCCCCCCCCGAGATACATCCCACCACGGTGGTGTCGTCTGCAAACTTTACGATGGAGTTGCTGGGGTGGACGGGGGTGAAGTCGTAGGCGAACTGGTATGGATCCAGGTTGGGCGGGAGGCGTGTGAGTATGTGGGCCCGGACTAGTTTCTCGAAGCACTTCATGATGATTGGTGTGAGTGCCACCGGGCGGTAGACGTTTAGGCAGCTCACCGTGCTTTTCTTCGGGACTGGGATGATAGTTGAGGTTTCAGGCAGGGTGGGACGGTGGCCTGGGACAGGGACTGGTTAAAGATGTTGGTGAAAACCCCGGCCAGCTGGTCGGCGCAGTCTCTCAGCACCCGTCCCAGGACGCCATCCGGCCCCGAGGCTTTCCTGGGGTCCACCGCCTTCAGTACGCGTCGCACTTCATGCTCTGTGAGGGTGAGGCTGCTGAGAGCTGGAGAGAGTGGTGTTTGTGTTGCGGTTACCTCCGTTCGCCCCTCGTCGAACCGGGCGTAGAAGGTGTTCAGCTTTCCCGCCAGCAGGGGGTCGTCCTCTGCGGCTGTGAGCCTGTTGGCTCTGAAGTTTGTCATCTGCTGAACCCCCTGCCACATCCACCTGGAGTCGTTGCTCAGGAGGCATTCCTCAATCTTCTCTCTGTGGTCTGCCTTGGCCGCTTTGATTCCGCGCTTTAGGTTGGCCCTGGTGGAGCTGTACAGCGGTGTGCTCTTCCCTGCGAAGAAGGCGTTGTCCCTCTCGTTGATCAGTTTTTGGACCTTCCCAGTCATCCATGGCTTCGTGTTGGGGTAGACCCGGACCCGTTTGTCCACGGTGACTGAGTTGGTGCAGTTCACTATGTGGTTCAGAACCGACGACGTGTACTGTTCCAGGTCCTCATGCTCATATTTCTGCCATAGGGTGTCATTTAGGCAGATCTGCAGTGCAGCGGACCCTTCTGGCCAGGTTCTGACAGTCTTAGTGGTGATGGGAGCACTTTTCCCCATGGTAGTGTATGCAGGGATCAGGAGGATTGACACATGGTCAGACATGCCTAGATGAGCTAGCGGACTAGCCTTGTAAGCACGTTTGATGTTGGTGTATACCTTGTCCAGTGTTTTTTCTCCTCTTGTTGCACATTTCACATGCTGATAGAACTTGGGTAGTACTGCCTTCAGGTCGACATGATTGAAATCTCCTGCTATGATGTGAATAGCCTGTGGATCAGTGCCTGTGGGCCAGCTCCGAAAACCCCGGCACAAACTGACGGTAGTAGCTGGCCAGTCCCAGGAACCGCCTCGCGTCCTTCCGGGTCCTGGGCCGCGGGGCGGCGGTGATCGCAGTGGTTTTGTCCACCTGCGGTCGCACCTCCCCACCGCCCAGGATGTACCCCAGATACCGGATCTCCCCCCGCCCGATCACGCACTTCGCCGGGTTAGCCGTCAGTCCCGCCTGCCTCAGCGACTGTAGTACCGCAGCCACCCTCTGCATATGCTGCGGCCAGGTGTCCGCATAGATGACAATGTCATCTAAGTACGCAGAGTGCGGCCGCAGAATACGGTCCATCAGCCGCTGAAACGTGGCCGGGGCCCCAAACAACCTCTCCCCCCGCCCGATCACGCACTTCGCCGGGTTAGCCGTCAGTCCCGCCTGCCTCAGCGACTGTAGTACCGCAGCCACCCTCTGCATATGCTGCGGCCAGGTGTCCGCATAGATGACAATGTCATCTAAGTACGCAGAGTGCGGCCGCAGAATACGGTCCATCAGCCGCTGAAACGTGGCCGGGGCCCCAAACAACCCGAACGGAAGCGCGGTGAACTGGAATAAACCCCGCGGGGTAGAGAATGCCGTTTTTTCCCGGGATACCGGCGATAATGGTATCTGCCAGTATCCCTTCGTGCAATCCAATGTCGTGTAATATTTAGCCGTGCCAAGCCGGTCCAGGAGCTCGTCGATCCGGGGCATAGGGTAGGCATCGAACTTTGACACCGCGTTCACCCGTCTATAGTCATCACAGAACCGTACAGACCCATCGCACTTTGTCACCAGCACGATGGGGCTGCACCAGTCGCTGTGCGACTCCTCGACCACACCCAGTTTTAGCATAGCGTCTAATTCCCGGCTCACCACATCTCGTTTGTGAGCCGGCAGCCTGTATGGCCGCGTACGTACCGTAACACCCGGTTGCGTAACTATCTGATGCTCTATGAGGCGAGTACGACCGGGTATAGGGGAGAACATATCTGCGAACCTATGTTGCAATTGATCAACGTCCGCCCGCTGGTTCACCGAGAGATGGTCGCCTAAGCAGGCCGGGGCGCTAGTACTAGTTTTTGGGACCTCCGGCCCGAATTCATCTTTCTCGGGAAGTAGCGTCACCAGGGAAACAGGGACCACGTCGTTCCATTTTTTTAAGAGATTAATGTGGTATATTTGCGTGCTATCCCCTCTATCCGACCGCACTACCTCGTAGTCTACATCCCCAATTCGCCGTGTGACCACGAACGGCCCTTGCCACTTGGCGAGTAATTTAGAGCTAGACGTGGGCAGTAATACGAGGACTTTGTCTCCCGGTGCGAAATTGCCTAGTCTAGTCCCTCTGTCGTACAGCTGTTTTTGACGCTCCTGGGCCTCGAGCAAATGCTCCCGTGACATAACCCCCAGTGAGTGGAGCTTTGCTCGTAGGTCCAGGACGTATTGTATTTCATTTTTACTGTCACTAGACCCTTCCTCCCAGCTTTCTTTAATCAGGTCTAGGACGCCCCGTGGCTTGCGCCCGTACAGGAGCTCAAAGGGGGAAAACCCCGTGGAAGCCTGGGGTACTTCCCGCACTGCGAACAACAGAGGGTCTAACCACTTATGCCAATTGCGACTATCTTCGTGTATGAACTTACGGATCATTGACTTAAGCATTAAGGACTAACCGCCGCCTTGACACTATATTTTTTTTCCCCCATAACGAATTTCGATGGTGACCACCGGATACTTGTGACAATCCCCATGTATACACATTATCCCAACCCGCGATGCCTCTAACAATACCCCGGGTCGAACCAGGCGCTGGTGGATCATGGTCTGGAAGCAACCAGAATCCAACAGCGCCTGGTGCGTCTCGCGCTGTACCCTTACTGGGATGTAAAACGCCTGTCCTGGACGCGGGGGAAGGGTCGGACCGCCGACGACGCGGATTACCTGACCCACCTCCATCTCGGGGCAGTCCCGGCGGAGGTGGCCAGGCTGTCCGCATCGCTAGCATCCCTCCTCTACCGTTCGTGGGGCCGTCTGTGGGGTGGAGGTTGGCCCCCCGTGTGCGTTCCTCCCCCCGGTGGCCCGCCCCGTCCTCGGGGCAGGCGTTGGTGGCTCCCGCCGCGGCTCCACCCCAGGCCGTACCCCAGGCCGCGCCCCGCCGGCCCGTCGGCGCGGAGCGGGACCGGGGATGGGCCCGGGGCTGGAACCTGCGGTAGGGGCAGGTGGTTGTCGGGGAAGGGGTCGAGAACGGCCTCCGGCTCGTCCCGCACCCCCCTCCTCTGGGCCCGAACCCGGGGACCTCCCCCGGGTGGCTCGGTGCGGTCCAGTAGCTCGCGGAGCATGGCCCGCTGCTCCGCCTGTCCCCGCAACATCTCCGCCGCCATCACCTCCTGCGCCTGCTGCATCCGGGCCAGGTGCGCCACCACCTGGAACGATGAATCCATGATCCTCTGGGTGTGTGTGCCGACCCCCTCTCTGTGCCCCGCGTTGGGTGCCAGATGTAAGGGTCTCTAGGCACAGAGGGAGGTCGACACAGAGGAACAGGTGTGGAATAAGTATTTATTTAGTCCCGCACAGCTCAGCACCGTCACCGACGTGCTGAGCGAGTCTTTCCCCCCGCTGCTTCTCCCTTTCGGGACCCGCTCCCGCTGCTTCTCCCTTTCGGGACCCACTCCGCAACACATTTTTTTCTAATCTTTTATTTTTGAAAAATATTTCATGTTCATGTGTTTTTGGTCATGTTCATGCACGGTTTCTGCTCTGCAACATGTTTTGTTTAAAGCTTTTACTATGGAAATAAACGAGGAGTTACTTAGCTCGTCAAATCGTAAATAAGGTCTCTGTATTGCTCTATACACAGTAACTTTACACATATTACACAATATATTGTTTTGCTGTGCTGTGGTAGAGAAGACAAGAGACCATCTAGAGTTCACACATTCAAGCCTCGCTTTTTAATTGTTTTCTGTGACTGGATAGTTCCTATTATATAAATTCTCATCTGTCTCAAACTATGCCGTGTTGGGTCCTTGAATTTGAGGGATCTGGGTCTTGAAAGTCCTTGAAAGGTGCTTGAATTTGATGTCAGAAGGTGTGGGAACCCTGTGTGTGTGTTATGTGGAGTGGCATAGCTCTCTCTCTCTCTTGTGTGTGTGTTATGTCGAGTGTCCGGCCCTGGGCACAGCTGCCTCGAGCCCGCGGTTGGTGCTGCGCTGATGTGGCGGATGAGAGACAGCTGTGTGAGCGGATCTCTCTACCTCTCTCTCTCTCTCTCTCTTTCTCTCTCTCTCTCGCTGGCCTAGTATAGGGGTTTGTGGGCGCTCTCTGCGCGGCTGACGCCCCAGCACGTGCATGATAGGGAGAGGGCTGCCACAGTGTGTGTGTGTGTGTATGTGTGTATGTGTGTGTGTGTTGTCTCCCGGCTAATAGCACAGTACAGTGCTCTGGTTCTAGCCCTCTGTCTAAAAGGTCAAATCTATGTCACACGGGGTCTTACCCGCTTGGTTGTCTTAGATATTTAGGCTAGTGGCTGAATAGATTCACCATGCTGTTCTCTATGTCCTACAGTCTCACTTGCTACCTCCTATGGCCATACCCCACAAGTAACACACAATAGTGTATGGCACATAGGCCCCTGTAGTTAACAGCTCTATCCTTAACGAGTGCGAGTTGTTGTGGTTGCAGGTACTTAGTTTATCGGGAAGGAAAACTTCCCCCAAAAGTGATAATATATTGTTAGGCTAGGCTAACCATTTAGTTCCTATAATGAGCAATGAATCTAAGGTTTTACTGTATCTTTACAGCCTGTATCCTTAGAGGCCAAATCATCCCTCGGCAGAGCCTCGGTTTCACTTCCCCATTACAATGGAAGTCGGTTCCAAAAATAATCCAGATCTGAGACCTTTTAAGTATTAAGTATTATTCAGTGAGAAACCCTCTAAGTTTGCTGGGATCACTCCAGGCATTGGCTGGGGGAAGCATTTCTAAGTGATAAAGCTTGGGTCTAAGATACCTGTGCCCCATACCCTGCACGACTCCAAGCATCAGGTCTTACCCTGTCCGACCCACGGAGTGGTCATCAGCTGGACTGTGGCATCTTTTTTTATACTGAAGTCCGTCGCGTCATGCCCATCTGAAACCCCTTATAGCCAATGACCTTTCATCTGAAACCCCTTATAGCCAATGACCTTATGACCTTTCACTGTTGTTTCTTGGAAAGTACAGAACTTCCCCATCTGGAAAAGTCCCTTTCACTAGCCCTGTACCTACAGAGACATTCTGGGCCCTATTATGCACTTCTTAACTTAATTAAGACGCACCGCCAGGTTAAGACCTACCGCCACCCTTATTATGCGCTTCATACGCGCTACTGCTATTATGCAGGTGTCGATAGGCGCCCACACATAAGACGTAAGACTCCCGTGCATATATTACTCATTGTGGGAGTGTTCATATGTTAATGAAGTGCACTAGGCGCCCCTGCTATTATGCGATCTGACTTTGCTCCTAGCGCTAAGAAGTGGTTTGAAAAGTTCTTAAGTTTAGACTTCATGCACGTTTTGAAACACGAGCGCGCCTCCGCGGTTTGCGCATGCATGTGGGCACACATGAACACGCACGTGGCTCCACGGCAAGACGTCAATTACGGTCACAGTATAAATGCCACCACTGGCAAATGTTAAGCCAGAGAGAGAGAACAATGGAATATATCCTAGGAAGGAATTATGATAGACGAAGACGGCGCGCCGAGCGCATATACCGGCAACGACTTTGTTACCTCGGGCTGACAGGTAGGCCAAATCTCAAATCAATCCTGGATTCGTGATCTAAGCATTTTAGCGCTTTCAATTGGTGATCCAACTGTTAATAATGCTATAATATATTCACGTTATGATGATGATGGGTTATGATGATGATGATGGGTTATGATGATGATGATGATGGGTTATGATGATGATGATGGGTTATGATGATGATGATGGGTTATGATGATGATGATGGGTTATGATGATGATGGGTTATGATGATGATGATGGGTTATGATGATGATAGGTTATGATGATGATGGGTTATGATGATGATAGGTTATGATGATGATGATGGGTTATGATGATGATCACGCCTGTTTCACCACCTCGGCTCGGGGAGGATTTCGCGCCGTTCCAAAGATTGCGAACTGACGAGCCTTGACCTCATGCACGAGCTTGTTACTTTCTTCTGCAGAGAAGCGCGCTGACCTCCTTCTTAGGACTTCCATAATAGCATAGCGCTAATGACTCAACGCAGCCGGTTCTTAAAGGGAATGGCACCTGGCACGCTGATTGGGTTGATTGAGAAGACGCCCAAAACACACCCATGACTAATTTCTTTGCTTAGCGCCGGGTTTTAGGCGCCCACTACCGCATGCATAATAGCAAAGTGGCCTTGACCACGCCTCCACGTCTTAAGTTTAGATCTACCGCCTCGTCTTATTGCTTAAGACTTATGAAGTGCATAATAGGGCCCGAACTCTCTTAACCTCTCTTGTCTGTCTGTCTGTCTGTCTGTCTGTCTGTCAGCCTGTTTGTCTGCCTGTCTGTCTGTCATTCTGTCTGTCTGTCTGCCTGTCTCTATGGTAACGTAGTAGCTGTCTCACCCCTCCCCAGGCTGCCAGACGGGTTCACGCAGCTTCTCAACTTGACGCAGCTGTTCTTAAACGACGCCTTCCTGGAGTACCTGCCCGCTAACTTTGGCAGGTGAGCTGTCTCACCCCCCCTGACCTGTCTCACCCCCCTGACCTGTCACACCTTCCCCTGACCTGTCTCACCTTCCCCTGACCTGTCTCACCCCCATGACCTGTCTCACCCCCCCTGACCTGTCTCACCCCCCTGACCTGTCACACCCCCCCTGACCTGTCTCACCCCCCCTGACCTGTCTCACCCTCCACCTGACCTGTCACACCTTCCCCTGACCTGTCTCACCCCCCCTGACCTGTCTCACCCTCCAACTGATCTGTCTCACCCCCCCTGACCTGTCTCACCCTCCACCCTACCTCGCCCTGACCTGTCTCACCCTTCATCTGACCTGTCTCACCCTCCCTCTGACCTGTCTTACCCTCCCCATGACCTGTCTAACCATATCCTATCTCACCCTAACCTGTCTCACTGTACCATGTCTCACCCTGTCCTGTGTCACCTTATCTTGTCTCACCCTAACCTGTCTCACCCTGTCCTGTGTCACCTTATCTTGTCTCACCCTAACCTGTCTCACCCTAACCTGTCTCACCCTAACCTGTCTCATTCTCAGACTGTCTAAACTACGGATCCTGGAGCTGAGGGAAAATCACCTGAAAACCATGCCAAAGTAAGTCTCTCTGTCTGTCTGTCTGTCTGTCTGTCTGTCTCTCTCTCTCTCTCTCTCTGTCTGTCTCTCTCTCTGTCTGTCTGTCTCTCTCTCTCTCTCTCTCTCTCTCTCTTTCCTCTCTCTCTCTTTCATCTCTTTTTCCTCTCGCTCCCCCCTCTTTCTCTCTCTGCCTTTCCCTTGCTATCTGTCTCCCTCTCCTGCTCCCTCTCTGTCTCTCTTTTCCCTCTCACTCTGCCACTCTCTCTCTCTCCCCCTTTCTCTTTCTCTCTCCCCCTCCCTCTCTCCCCTCCCCCTCTGTTCCCCTCTCCCTGTCTCCCTCACCCTCGCTCTCTCTCTCTCCCTCCCCCTCCCTCTCTCTCCTCTCTCTCTCTCTCTCCCTCCCCCTCCCTCTCTCTCCTCTCTCTCTCTCTCTCCCTCCCCCTCCCTCTCTCTCGCCTCTCTCTCTCTCTCTCTCTCTCTCTCTCTCTCTCTCTCTCTCTCTCTCTCTCTCTCTCTCTCTCTCTCTCTCTGTGACTCAATGCGTTTTTGGGCCATCAGGGTGTTGGGTGCAGATGAAGACATCATGAATGCATCACTGTGGGTGTGTGGGTGTGGGTGTGTGGTTGCGTGTGTGTGTATCACTCCAAGTTCACTCTCCTCCTGGAAAACTTGAATTTGTAGACTAGACAAGACTCTTAGGGCCCTATTATGCACTTCTTAACTTGCAGTCTTAAGTCTTAATTAAGACGCACCGCCAGGTTAAGACCTACCGCCACCCTTATTATGCGCTTCATACGCGCTACTGCTATTATGCAGGTGTCGCTAGGCGCCCACACATAAGACGTAAGACTCCCGTGCATATATTACTCATTGTGGGAGTGTTCATATGTTAATGAAGTGCGCTAGGCGCCCCTGCTATTATGCGATCTGACTTTGCGCCTAGCGCTAAGAAGTGGTTTGAAAAGTTCTTAGGCGCTAGAGTTCATGCACGTTTTGAAACACGAGCGCGCCTCCGCCGACCGACTTCTTAAGAAGTGGGTCAGCGCGCATGCGCAAACCGCGGAGGCGCGCTCGTGTTTCAAAACGTGCATGAAGTCTAGCGCCTATGAACTGCATAATAGCATAGCGCTTATGACTTAACGCAGCCGGTTCTTAAAGGGAATGGCACCTGGCACGCTGATTGGGTTGATTGAGAAGACGCCCAAAACACACCCATGACTAATTTCTGGGCTTAGCGCCGGGTCTTAGGCGCCCACTACCGCACGCATAATAGCAAAGTGGCCTTGACCACGCCTCCACGTCTTAAGTTTAGATCTACCGCCTCGTCTTATTGCTTAAGACTTATGAATTGCATAATAGGGCCCTTAGTCTCCTAGTCTCCTTGTCTCCTAGCCTCCTTGTCTCCTAGCCTCCTTGTCTCATTGTCTCCTAGCCTCCTTGTCCCCTAGCCTCCTAGTTTTTTATTTATTTTAATTTAACCAGGCAGGGCCAATAAGAACTAATTCTTATTTGCATTGGCGGCCTGGCAAAAGACAAAAGCCTCTTGGGGGGTGGGGGGGAGGGGCTGAAAAGAAATCAGGTTACATGTTAAAAACAAAGACACACACGACAGACAGCGGCACACATCCAAAATTCCAGCACAGTTAAAAAAGTAAAAACATACGTACATCTCCACACCTCCTCCACTTACAGTCACAGCATCAAGTTAAAGGGACAGCATCACACATCCACATAAACCCAAACAACATTAAGCACAGCAGAAAGCACACTAACAGCATTAGAGAATTAGCAATACATACAGTATGCAAATTTGGACAGACACAGGAAGTCAACAGGCATGCATGGGACAGACAGTAAGCAGCCAACTTTTTGGATTTTGGAGAAGCACTAGAGGGTCGAAAAACAGTTGCATGTGTCAGTGAGAATGTCCATGTCTCCTAGCCTCCTTGTCTCCTTGTCTCCTTGTCTCCTTGTCCCCTAGCCTCCTTGTCTCCTAGCCTCCTTGTCTCCTAGTCTCCTTGTCTCCTAGTCTCCTTGTCCCCTAGTCCCCTTGTCCCCTAGCCTCCTTGTCTCCTAGTCTAGTTGTCCCCTAGCCTCCTTGTCTCCTAGCCTCCTTGTCTCCTAGTCTCCTTGTCTCCTAGTCTCCTTGTCTTCTAGCCTCCTTGTCTTCTAGCCTCCTTGTCTCCTAGTCTCCTTGTCCCCTAGCCTCCTTGTCTCCTAGCCTCCTTGTCTCCTAGTCTCCTTGTCCCCTAGCCACCTTGTCTCCTAGTCTCCTTGTCTCCTAGCCTCCTTGTCCCCTAGCCTCCTTGTCCCTTAGCCTCCTTTACTCCTAGTCTCCTTGTCCCCTAGCCTCCTTGTCTCCTAGCCTCCTTGTCTCCTAGTCTCCTTGTCCCCTAGCCTCCTTGTCTCCTAGTCTCCTTGTCTCCTAGTCTCCTTGTCCCCTAGCCTCCTTGTCTCCTAGCCTCCTTGTCTCCTAGTCTCCTTGTCTCCTAGTCTCCTTGTCCCCTAGCCTCCTTGTCTCCTAGTCTCCTTCTCTCCTTGTCTCCTTGTCTCCTAGTCTCCTTGTCTCCTAGTCTCCTTGTCTCCTAGTCTCCTTGTCCCCTAGTCTCCTTGTCCCCTAGCCTCCTTGTCTCCTAGTCTCCTTGTCTCCAAGCCTCCTTGTCCCATAGCCTCCTTGTCTCCTTGTCTCCTAGTCTCCTTGTCTCTTAGTCTCATTGTCTCCTTGTCCCCTAGCCTCCTTGTCTCCTAGCCTCCTTGTCTCCTAGTTCCTAGTCTCCTTGTCTCCTTGTCTCCTAGTATCCTTGTCTCCTAGCCTCCTTGTCCCTTAGTCTCCTCGTCCCCTAGCCCCTAGTGTGAATGTGAATGTGTATGTGTGTGTGTATGTGTATGTGTATGTGTGTGTGTGTGTGTGTGTGTGTGTGTGTGTGTGTGTGTGTGTGTGTATGTCTGTGTGTCTGTGTGTTGAACAGAACTCTGTCTCCTTGGTGTTGAACAGGACTCTGTCTACTTGTGTTGAACAGGACTCTGTCTCCTTGTGTGGAACAGGACTCCTGTCTCCTTGTGTTGAACAGGACTCTGTCTCCTTGTGTTGAACAGGACTCTGTCTACTTGTGTTGAACAGGACTCTGTCTACTTGGTGTTGAACAGGACTCCTGTCTCCTTGGTGTTCAAAACGTGCATGAAGTCTAGCGCCTATGAACTGCATAATAGCATAGCGCTTATGACTTAACGCAGCCGGTTCTTAAAGGGAATGGCACCTGGCACGCTGATTGGGTTGATTGAGAAGACGCCCAAAACACACCCATGACTAATTTCTGGGCTTAGCGCCGGGTCTTAGGCGCCCACTACCGCACGCATAATAGCAAAGTGGCCTTGACCACGCCTCCACGTCTTAAGTTTAGATCTACCGCCTCGTCTTATTGCTTAAGACTTATGAAGTGCATAATAGGGCCCTAAGTCTCCTAGTCTCCTTGTCTCCTAGCCTCCTTGTCTCCTAGCCTCCTTGTCTCATTGTCTCCTAGCCTCCTTGTCCCCTAGCCTCCTAGTTTTTTATTTATTTTAATTTAACCAGGCAGGGCCAATAAGAACTAATTCTTATTTGCATTGGCGGCCTGGCAAAAGACAAAAGCCTCTTGGGGGGTGGGGGGGAGGGGCTGAAAAGAAATCAGGTTACATGTTAAAAACAAAGACACACACGACAGACAGCGGCACACATCCAAAATTCCAGCACAGTTAAAAGAGTAAAAACATACGTACATCTCCACACTTCCTCCACTTACAGTCACAGCATCAAGTTAAAGGGACAGCATCACACATCCACATAAACCCAAACAACATTAAGCACAGCAGAAAGCACACTAACAGCATTAGAGAATTAGCAATACATACAGTATGCACATTTGGACAGACACAGGAAGTCAACAGGCATGCATGGGACAGACAGTAAGCAGCCAACTTTTTGGATTTTGGAGAAGCACTAGAGCAGGGGTCCCCAAACTACGGCCCGCGGGCCGAACACGGCCCACCCCCACACTTGGACCGGCCCTTTGAACAACGTGTAATTTCTAACTGCAATTGCGGCATTGCACCGACGTGGTGGTGGGGGCGCTGTTTCGCAAATAATTGGAAATACATTTCCACCATAAATTGATGCAGAAAGGGCACAAATTGCATCTAAATTCACCAGAATGCAAGAAATTAAGTGTTTGATGCTCGTTTAAGGACCCCCAGACAGCCCTGCTTCATGGGTCCCCCCGTGTATGATGAGGGTCCTTCCTCAAGTATCAGACTGTAAAACTGATTATATTTCATTGACATATCACTATAGGTATACATTCCATCCAAATTCAACTGTTTAGACTTTGTTTGCATCCACCAGTGCTCTCCTGCGCGCAATTGCTTTGCGCAACCGCCTCCATTCCACTCCGTTCCATATTATTTTATGTTAGAGACCAACCCAGGCCCCCCATCACAGAAAGGAAAAATGATGTGGCCCTCACAGAAAAAAGTTTGGGGACCCCTGCACTAGAGGGTCGAAAAACAGTTGCATGTGTCAGTGAGAATGTCCATGTCTCCTAGCCTCCTTGTCTCCTAGCCTCCTTGTCTCCTAGCCTCCTTGTCTCCTAGCCTCCTTGTCTCCTAGTCTCCTTGTCTCCTAGTGTCCTTGTCCCCTAGTCCCCTTGTCGCCTAGCCTCCTTGTCTCCTAGTCTAGTTGTCCCATAGCCTCCTTGTCTCCTAGCCTCCTTGTCTCCTAGTCTCCTTGTCTCCTAGTCTCCTTGTCTTCTAGCCTCCTTGTCTTCTAGCCTCCTTGTCTCCTAGTCTCCTTGTCCCCTAGCCTCCTTGTATCCTAGTCTCCTTGTCCCCTAGCCACCTTGTCTCCTAGTCTCCTTGTCTCCTAGCCTCCTTGTCCCCTAGCCTCCTTGTCCCTTAGCCTCCTTTACTCCTAGTCTCCTTGTCCCCTAGCCTCCTTGTCTCCTAGCCTCCTTGTCTCCTAGTCTCCTTGTCCCCTAGCCTCCTTGTCTCCTAGTCTCCTTGTCCCCTAGCCTCCTTGTCTCCTAGCCTCCTTGTCTCCTAGTCTCCTTGTCTCCTAGTCTCCTTGTCCCCTAGTCTCCTTGTCTCCTAGCCTCCTTGTCTCCTAGTCTCCTTCTCTCCTTGTCTCCTTGTCTCCTAGTCTCCTAGTCTCCTTGTCTCCTAGTCTCCTTGTCCCCTAGTCTCCTTGTCCCCTAGCCTCCTTGTCCCCTAGCCTCCTTGTCTCCTAGTCTCCTTGTCTCCAAGCCTCCTTGTCCCATAGCCTCCTTGTCTCCTTGTCTCCTAGTCTCCTTGTCTCTTAGTCTCATTGTCTCCTTGTCCCCTAGCCTCCTTGTCTCCTAGCCTCCTTGTCTCCTAGTTCCTAGTCTCCTTGTCTCCTTGTCTCCTAGTATCCTTGTCTCCTAGCCTCCTTGTCCCTTAGTCTCCTCGTCCCCTAGCCCCTAGTGTGAATGTGAATGTGTATGTGTGTGTATGTGTATGTGTATGTGTGTGTGTGTGTGTGTGTGTGTGTGTGTGTGTGTATGTCTGTGTGTCTGTGTGTTGAACAGAACTCTGTCTCCTTGGTGTTGAACAGGACTCTGTCTACTTGTGTTGAACAGGACTCTGTCTCCTTGTGTGGAACAGGACTCCTGTCTCCTTGTGTTGAACAGGACTCCTGTCTCCTTGTGTTGAACAGGACTCTGTCTACTTGTGTTGAACAGGACTCTGTCTACTTGGTGTTGAACAGGACTCCTGTCTCCTTGGTGTTCAAAACGTGCATGAAGTCTAGCGCCTATGAACTGGATAATAGCATAGCGCTTATGACTTAACGCAGCCGGTTCTTAAAGGGAATGGCACCTGGCACGCTGATTGGGTTGATTGAGAAGACGCCCAAAACACACCCATGACTAATTTCTGGGCTTAGCGCCGGGTCTTAGGCGCCCACTACCGCACGCATAATAGCAAAGTGGCCTTGACCACGCCTCCACGTCTTAAGTTTAGATCTACCGCCTCGTCTTATTGCTTAAGACTTATGAAGTGCATAATAGGGCCCTTAGTCTCCTAGTCTCCTTGTCTCCTAGCCTCCTTGTCTCCTAGCCTCCTTGTCTCATTGTCTCCTAGCCTCCTTGTCCCCTAGCCTCCTAGTTTTTTATTTATTTTAATTTAACCAGGCAGGGCCAATAAGAACTAATTCTTATTTGCATTGGCGGCCTGGCAAAAGACAAAAGCCTCTTGGGGGGTGGGGGGGAGGGGCTGAAAAGAAATCAGGTTACATGTTAAAAACAAAGACACACACGACAGACAGCGGCACACATCCAAAATTCCAGCACAGTTAAAAGAATAAAAACATACGTACATCTCCACACCTCCTCCACTTACAGTCACAGCATCAAGTTAAAGGGACAGCATCACACATCCACATAAATCCAAACAACATTAAGCACAGCAGAAAGCACACTAACAGCATTAGAGAATTAGCAATACATACAGTATGCAAATTTGGACAGACACAGGAAGTCAACAGGCATGCATGGGACAGACAGTAAGCAGCCAACTTTTTGGATTTTGGAGAAGCACTAGAGGGTCGAAAAACAGTTGCATGTGTCAGTGAGAATGTCCATGTCTCCTAGCCTCCTTGTCTCCTAGCCTCCTTGTCTCCTTGTCCCCTAGCCTCCTTGTCTCCTAGCCTCCTTGTCTCCTAGTCTTCTTGTCTCCTAGTCTCCTTGTCCCCTAGTCCCCTTGTCCCCTAGCCTCCTTGTCTCCTAGTCTAGTTGTCCCCTAGCCTCCTTGTCTCCTAGCCTCCTTGTCTCCTAGTCTCCTTGTCTCCTAGTCTCCTTGTCTTCTAGCCTCCTTGTCTTCTAGCCTCCTTGTCTCCTAGTCTCCTTATCCCCTAGCCTCCTTGTCTCCTAGCCTCCTTGTCTCCTAGTCTCCTTGTCCCCTTGCCACCTTGTCTCCTAGTCTCCTTGTCTCCTAGCCTCCTTGTCCCCTAGCCTCCTTGTCCCTTAGCCTCCTTTACTCCTAGTCTCCTTGTCCCCTAGCCTCCTTGTCTCCTAGCCTCCTTGTCTCCTAGTCTCCTTGTCCCCTAGCCTCCTTGTCTCCTAGTCTCCTTGTCTCCTAGTCTCCTTGTCCCCTAGCCTCCTTGTCTCCTAGCCTCCTTGTCTCCTAGTCTCCTTGTCTCCTAGTCTCCTTGTCCCCTAGCCTCCTTGTATCCTAGTCTCCTTGTCTCCTAGCCTCCTTGTCTCCTTGTCTCCTAGTCTCCTTGTCTCCTAGTCTCCTTGTCCCCTAGTCTCCTTGTCCCCTAACCTCCTTGTCCCCTAGCATCCTTGTCTCCTAGTCTCCTTGTCTCCAAGCCTCCTTGTCCCATAGCCTCCTTGTCTCCTTGTCTCCTAGTCTCCTTGTCTCTTAGTCTCATTGTCTCCTTGTCCCCTAGCCTCCTTGTCTCCTAGCCTCCTTGTCTCCTAGTTCCTAGTCTCCTTTTCTCCTTGTCTCCTAGTATCCTTGTCTCCTAGCCTCCTTGTCCCTTAGTCTCCTCGTCCCCTAGCCCCTAGTGTGAATGTGAATGTGTATGTGTGTGTATGTGTATGTGTGTGTGTGTGTGTGTGTGTGTGTGTGTGTGTGTGTGTGTGTGTGTGTGTGTGTGTGTGTTGAACAGAACTTTGTCTCCTTGGTGTTGAACAGGACTCTGTCTACTTGTGTTGAACAGGACTCTGTCTCCTTGTGTGGAACAGGACTCCTGTCTCCTTGTGTTGAACAGGACTCTGTCTCCTTGTGTTGAACAGGACTCTGTCTACTTGTGTTGAACAGGACTCTGTCTACTTGGTGTTGAACAGGACTCTGTCTCCTTGTGTTGAACAGGACTCTGTCTCCTTGTGTTGAAAAGGACTCTGTCTCCTTGTGTTGAACAGGACTCTGTCTACTTGGTGTTGAACAGGACTCTGTCTCCTTGTGTTGAACAGGACTCTGTCTCCTTGTGTTGAACAGGACTCCTGTCTCCTTGTGTTGAACAAGACTATGTCTCCTTGTATTAAACAGGACTCTGTCTCCTTGTGTTAAACAGGACTCCTGTCTCCTTGGTGTTGAACAGGACTCTGTCTCCTTGTGTTGAACAGGACTCTGTCTCCTTGTGTTGAACAGGACTCTGTCTCCTTGTGTTAAACAGGACTCTGTCTCCTTGTGTTAAACAGGACTCCTGTCTCCTTGTGTTGAACAGGACTCCTGTCTACTTGTGTTGAACAGGACTCCTGTCTCCTTATGTTGAACAGGACTCTGTCTCCTTTTGTTGAACAGGACTCTGTCTCCTTGAGTTGAACAGGACTCTGTCTCCTTGTGTTGAACAGGACTCTGTCTCCGTGTGTTGAAAAGGACTCTGTCTCCTTGTGTTGAACAGGACTCTGTCTCCTTGTGTTGAACAGGACTCTGTCTCCGTGTGTTGAACAGGACTCTGTCTCCTTGTGTTGAACAGGACTCTGTCTCCTTGTGTTGAACAGGACTCCTGTCTCCTTGGTGTTGAACAGGACTCCTGTCTACTTGTGTTGAACAGGACTCCTGTCTCCTTATGTTGAACAGGACTCTGTCTCCTTTTGTTGAACAGGACTCTGTCTCCTTGAGTTGAACAGGACTCTGTCTCCTTGTGTTGAACAGGTCTCTGTCTCCTTGTGTTGAAAAGGACTCTGTCTCCTTGTGTTGAACAGGACTCTGTCTACTTGGTGTTGAACAGGACTCTCTCTCCTTGTGTTGAACAGGACTCTGTCTCCTTGTGTTAAACAGGACTCCTGTCTCCTTGGTGTTGAACAGGACTCTGTCTCCTTGTGTTGAACAGGACTCTGTCTCCTTGAGTTGAACAGGACTCTGTCTCCTTATGTTGAACAGGACTCTGTCTCCTTGTGTTGAACAGGACTCCTGTCTCCTTGTGTTGAACAAGACTCTGTCTCCTTGTGTTAAACAGGACTCCTGTCTCCTTGGTGTTGAACAGGACTCTGTCTCCTTGTGTTGAACAGGACTCTGTCTCCTTGTGTTGAACAGGACTCTGTCTCCTTGTGTTGAACAGGACTCCTGTCTCCTTGGTGTTGAACAGGACTCATGTCTACTTGTGTTGAACAAGACTCTGTCTCCTTGTGTTAAACAGGACTCTGTCTCCTTGTGTTAAACAGGACTCCTGTCTCCTTGGTGTTGAACAGGACTCTGTCTCCTTGTGTTGAACAGGACTCTGTCTCCTTGTGTTGAACAGGACTCTGTCTCCTTGTGTTGAACAGGACTCCTGTCTCCTTGGTGTTGAACAGGACTCTGTCTCCTTGGTGTTGAACAGGACTCTGTCTACTTGTGTTGAACAGGACTCCTGTCTCCTTGTGTTGAACAGGACTATGTCTCCTTGTGTTGAACAGGACTCCTGTCTCCTTGTGTTGAACAGGACTATGTCTCCTTGTGTTGAACAGGACTCTGTCTCCTTGTGTTGAACAGGACTCTGTCTCCTTGTGTTGAACAGGACTATGTCTCCTTGTGTTGAACAGGACTCTGTCTCCTTGTGTTGAACAGGACTATGTCTCCTTGGTGTTGAACAGGACTCCTGTCTCCTTGTTGTTGAACAGGACTCTGTCTACTTGTGTTGAACAGGACTCTGTCTCCTTGTGTTGAACAGGACTCCTGTCTCCTTGGTGTTGAACAGGACTCCTGTCTCCTTGTGTTGAACAGGACTCTGTCTCCTTGTGTTGAACAGGACTCTGTCTCCTTGGTGTTGAACAGGACTCTGTCTCCTTGGTGTTGAACAGGACTCCTGTCTCCTTGTGTTGAACAGGACTCTGTCTCCTTGTGTTGAACAGGACTCTGTCTCCTTGTGTTGAACAGGACTCTGTCTCCTTGTGTTGAACAGGACTCTGTCTACTTGTGTTGAACAGGACTCCTGTCTCCTTGTGTTGAACAGGACTCTGTCTCCTTGTGTTGAACAGGACTATGTCTCCTTGTGTTGAACAGGACTCTGTCTCCTTGTGTTGAACAGGACTCCTGTCTCCTTGTGTTGAACAGGACTCTGTCTCCTTGTGTTGAACAGGACTCTGTCTCCTTGTTGTTGAACAGGACTCTGTCTACTTGTGTTGAACAGGACTCTGTCTCCTTGTGTTGAACAGGACTCCTGTCTCCTTGGTGTTGAACAGGACTCCTGTCTCCTTGTGTTGAACAGGACTCCTGTCTCCTTGTGTTGAACAGGACTCTGTCTCCTTGTGTTGAACAGGACTCCTGTCTCCTTGTGTTGAACAGGACTCTGTCTCCTTGTGTTGAACAGGACTATGTCTCCTTGTGTTGAACAGGACTCCTGTCTACTTGTGTTGAACAGGACTATGTCTCCTTGTGTTGAACAGGACTCTGTCTCCTTGTGTTGAACAGGACTCCTGTCTCCTTGTGTTGAACAGGACTCTGTCTCCTTGTGTTGAACAGGACTCCTGTCTCCTTGTGTTGAACAGGACTCTGTCTCCTTGGTGTTGAACAGGACTATGTCTCCTTGTGTTGAACAAGACTCTGTCTCCTTGTGTTGAACAGGACTATGTCTCCTTGTGTTGAACAGGACTCTGTCTCCTTGTGTTGAACAGGACTATGTCTCCTTGTGTTGAACAGGACTCTGTCTCCTTGTGTTGAACAGGACTCTGTCTCCTTGTGTTGAACAGGACTCCTGTCTCCTTGTGTTGAACAGGACTCTGTCTCCTTGTGTTGAACAGGACTCTGTCTACTTGTGTTGAACAGGACTCTGTCTCCTTGTGTTAAACAGGACTCTGTCCCCTTGTGTTGAACAGGACTCCTGTCTCCTTGTGTTGAACAGGACTATGTCTCCTTGTGTTGAACAGGACTCCTGTCTCCTTGTGTTGAACAGGACTATGTCTCCTTGTGTTGAACAGGACTCCTGTCTCCTTGTGTTGAACAGGACTCTGTCTCCTTGTGTTAAACAGGACTCTGTCTCCTTTTGTTGAACAGGACTCTGTCTCCTTGTGTTGAACAGGACTCTGTCTCCTTGTGTTGAACAGGACTCCTGTCTCCTTGTGTTGAACAGGACTCTGTCTCCTTGTGTTGAACAGGACTCCTGTCTCCTTGTGTTGAACAGGACTCCTGTCTCTTTGTGTTGAACAGGACTCTGTCTCCTTGTGTTGAACAGGACTCTGTCTCCTTGTGTTGAACAGGACTCCTGTCTCCTTGTGTTGAACAGGACTCTGTCTCCTTGTGTTGAACAGGACTCCTGTCTCCTTGTGTTGAACAGGACTCTGTCTCCTTTTGTTGAACAGGACTCTGTCTCCTTGTGTTGAACAGGACTCCTGTCTCCTTGTGTTGAACAGGACTATGTCTCCTTGTGTTGAACAGGACTCTGTCTCCTTGTGTTGAACAGGACTCCTGTCTCCTTGGTGTTGAACAGGACTCCTGTCTCCTTGTGTTGAACAGGACTCCTGTCTCCTTGTGTTGAACAGGACTCTGTCTCCTTGTGTTGAACAGGACTATGTCTCCTTGTGTTGAACAGGACTCCTGTCTCCTTATGTTGAACAGGACTCTGTCTCCTTTTGTTGAACAGGACTCTGTCTCCTTGTGTTGAACAGGACTCTGTCTCCTTGGTGTTGAACAGGACTCTGTCTCCTTGTGTTGAACAGGACTCTGTCTCCTTGTGTTGAACAGGACTCTGTCTCCTTGTGTTGAACAGGACTCCTGTCTCCTTATGTTGAACAGGACTCTGTCTCCTTTTGTTGAACAGGACTATATCTCCTTGTGTTGAACAGGACTCTGTCTCCGTGTGTTGAACAGGACTCTGTCTACTTGTGTTGAACAGGACTCTGTCTCCTTGGTGTTGAACAGGACTCCTGTCTCCTTGTGTTGAACAGGACTCTGTCTCCTTGTGTTGAACAGGACTCTGTCTCCGTGTGTTGAACAGGACTCTGTCTACTTGTGTTGAACAGGACTCTGTCTCCTTGTGTTGAACAGGACTCTGTCTCCTTGGTGTTGAACAGGACTCCTGTCTCCTTGTGTTGAACAGGACTCTGTCTCCGTGTGTTGAACAGGACTCTGTCTACTTGTGTTGAACAGGACTATGTCTCCTTGTGTTGAACAGGACTCTGTCTCCTTGGTGTTGAACAGGACTCCTGTCTCCTTGTGTTAAACATGACTTTGTCTCCTTGTGTTGAACAGGACTCTGTCTCCTTGTGTTAAACAGGACTCTGTCCCCTTGTGTTGAACAGGACTCCTGTCTCCTTGTGTTGAACAGGACTCTGTCTCCTTGTGTTGAACAGGACTCCTGTCTCCTTGTGTTGAACAGGACTCTGTCTCCTTGAGTTGAACAGGACTCTGTCTCCTTGTGTTGAACAGGACTCTGTCTCCTTGTGTTGAACAGGACTCCTGTCTCCTTGTGTTGAACAGGACTCTGTCTCCTTGTGTTGAACAGGACTCTGTCTCCTTGTGTTGAACAGGACTCTGTCTCCTTGTGTTGAACAGGACTCCTGTCTCCTTGTGTTGAACAAGACTCTGTCTCCTTGTGTTAAACAGGACTCCTGTCTCCTTGGTGTTGAACAGGACTCTGTCTCCTTGTGTTGAACAGGACTCTGTCTCCTTGTGTTGAACAGGACTCCTGTCTCCTTGTGTTGAACAAGACTCTGTCTCCTTGTGTTAAACAGGACTCCTGTCTCCTTGGTGTTGAACAGGACTCTGTCTCCTTGTGTTGTACAGGACTCTGTCTCCTTGAGTTGAACAGGACTCTGTCTCCTTGTGTTGAACAGGACTCTGTCTCCTTGTGTTAAACAGGACTCCTGTCTCCTTGGTGTTGAACAGGACTCTGTCTCCTTGTGTTGAACAGGACTCTGTCTCCTTGTGTTGAACAGGACTCTGTCTCCTTGTGTTGAACAGGACTCCTGTCTCCTTGGTGTTGAACAGGACTCATGTCTACTTGTGTTGAACAGGACTCCTGTCTCCTTGTGTTGAACAGGACTATGTCTCCTTGTGTTGAACAGGACTCTGTCTCCTTGTGTTGAACAGGACTCTGTCTCCTTGTGTTGAACAGGACTATGTCTCCTTGTGTTGAACAGGACTCTGTCTCCTTGTGTTGAACAGGACTCTGTCTCCTTGTGTTGAACAGGACTATGTCTCCTTGGTGTTGAACAGGACTCCTGTCTCCTTGTTGTTGAACAGGACTCTGTCTACTTGTGTTGAACAGGACTCTGTCTCCTTGTGTTGAACAGGACTCCTGTCTCCTTGGTGTTGAACAGGACTCCTGTCTCCTTGTGTTGAACAGGACTCTGTCTCCTTGTGTTGAACAGGACTCTGTCTCCTTGGTGTTGAACAGGACTCTGTCTCCTTGGTGTTGAACAGGACTCCTGTCTCCTTGTGTTGAACAGGACTCTGTCTCCTTGTGTTGAACAGGACTCTGTCTCCTTGTGTTGAACAGGACTCTGTCTACTTGTGTTGAACAGGACTCTGTCTCCTTGTGTTGAACAGGACTCTGTCTCCTTGTGTTGAACAGGACTCTGTCTCCTTGTGTTGAACAGGACTATGTCTCCTTGTGTTGAACAGGACTCCTGTCTCCTTGGTGTTGAACAGGACTCCTGTCTCCTTGTGTTGAACAGGACTCCTGTCTCCTTGTGTTGAACAGGACTCTGTCTCCTTGTGTTGAACAGGACTCCTGTCTCCTTGTGTTGAACAGGACTCTGTCTCCTTGTGTTGAACAGGACTATGTCTCCTTGTGTTGAACAGGACTCCTGTCTACTTGTGTTGAACAGGACTATGTCTCCTTGTGTTGAACAGGACTCTGTCTCCTTGTGTTGAACAGGACTCCTGTCTCCTTGTGTTGAACAGGACTCTGTCTCCTTGTGTTGAACAGGACTCTGTCTACTTGTGTTGAACAGGACTCTGTCTCCTTGGTGTTGAACAGGACTCCTGTCTCCTTGTGTTAAACAGGACTCCTGTCTCCTTTTGTTGAACAGGACTCTGTCTCCTTGTGTTGAACAGGACTCTGTCTCCTTGGTGTTGAACAGGACTCTGTCTCCTTGTGTTGAACAGGACTCTGTCTCCTTGGTGTTGAACAGGACTATGTCTCCTTGTGTTGAACAAGACTCTGTCTCCTTGTGTTGAACAGGACTATGTCTCCTTGTGTTGAACAGGACTCCTGTCTCCTTGTGTTGAACAGGACTATGTCTCCTTGTGTTGAACAGGACTCTGTCTCCTTGTGTTGAACAGGACTCTGTCTCCTTGTGTTGAACAGGACTCCTGTCTCCTTGTGTTGAACAGGACTCTGTCTCCTTGTGTTGAACAGGACTCTGTCTCCTTGTGTTAAACAGGACTCTGTCCCCTTGTGTTGAACAGGACTCCTGTCTCCTTGTGTTGAACAGGACTATGTCTCCTTGTGTTGAACAGGACTCCTGTCTCCTTGTGTTGAACAGGACTATGTCTCCTTGTGTTGAACAGGACTCCTGTCTCCTTGTGTTGAACAGGACTCTGTCTCCTTGTGTTAAACAGGACTCTGTCTCCTTTTGTTGAACAGGACTCTGTCTCCTTGTGTTGAACAGGACTCTGTCTCCTTGTGTTGAACAGGACTCCTGTCTCCTTGTGTTGAACAGGACTCTGTCTCCTTGTGTTGAACAGGACTCCTGTCTCCTTGTGTTGAACAGGACTCTGTCTCCTTGTGTTGAACAGGACTCCTGTCTCCTTGTGTTGAACAGGACTCTGTCTCCTTGTGTTGAACAGGACTCCTGTCTCCTTGTGTTGAACAGGACTCTGTCTCCTTTTGTTGAACAGGACTCTGTCTCCTTGTGTTGAACAGGACTCCTGTCTCCTTGTGTTGAACAGGACTATGTCTCCTTGTGTTGAACAGGACTCTGTCTCCTTGTGTTGAACAGGACTCCTGTCTCCTTGGTGTTGAACAGGACTCCTGTCTCCTTGTGTTGAACAGGACTCCTGTCTCCTTGTGTTGAACAGGACTCCTGTCTCCTTGTGTTGAACAGGACTCTGTCTCCTTGTGTTGAACAGGACTCCTGTCTCCTTATGTTGAACAGGACTCTGTCTCCTTTTGTTGAACAGGACTCTGTCTCCGTGTGTTGAACAGGACTCTGTCTCCTTGGTGTTGAACAGGACTCTGTCTCCTTGTGTTGAACAGGACTCTGTCTCCTTATGTTGAACAGGACTCTGTCTCCGTGTGTTGAACAGGACTCTGTCTACTTGTGTTGAACAGGACTCTGTCTCCTTGGTGTTGAACAGGACTCCTGTCTCCTTGTGTTGAACAGGACTCTGTCTCCTTGTGTTGAACAGGACTCTGTCTCCGTGTGTTGAACAGGACTCTGTCTACTTGTGTTGAACAGGACTCTGTCTCCTTGTGTTGAACAGGACTCTGTCTCCTTGGTGTTGAACAGGACTCCTGTCTCCTTGTGTTGAACAGGACTCTGTCTCCGTGTGTTGAACAGGACTCTGTCTACTTGTGTTGAACAGGACTATGTCTCCTTGTGTTGAACAGGACTCTGTCTCCTTGGTGTTGAACAGGACTCCTGTCTCCTTGTGTTAAACATGACTTTGTCTCCTTGTGTTGAACAGGACTCTGTCTCCTTGTGTTGAACAGGACTCTGTCCCCTTGTGTTGAACAGGACTCCTGTCTCCTTGTGTTGAACAGGACTCTGTCTCCTTGTGTTGAACAGGACTATGTCTCCTTGTGTTGAACAGGACTCTGTCTCCTTGGTGTTGAACAGGACTCCTGTCTCCTTGTGTTGAACAGGACTTTGTCTCCTTGTGTTGAACAGGACTCTGTCTCCTTGTGTTGAACAGGACTCTGTCTCCTTGTGTTAAACAGGACTCTGTCCCCTTGTGTTGAACAGGACTCCTGTCTCCTTGTGTTGAACAGGACTCTGTCTCCTTGTGTTGAACAGGACTCCTGTCTCCTTGTGTTGAACAGGACTCTGTCTCCTTGTGTTGAACAGGACTCCTGTCTCCTTGTGTTGAACAGGACTCTGTCTCCTTGTGTTGAACAGGACTCTGTCCCCTTGTGTTGAACAGGACTCTGTCTCCTTGTGTTGAACAGGACTCTGTCTCCTTTTGTTGAACAGGACTATATCTCCTTGTGTTGAACAGGACTCTGTCTCCTTGGTGTTGAACAGGACTCCTGTCTCCTTGTGTTGAACAGGACTCTGTCTCCTTGTGTTGAACAGGACTCTGTCTCCTTGTGTTAAACAGGACTCTGTCCCCTTGTGTTGAACAGGACTCTGTCTCCGTGTGTTGAACAGGACTCTGTCTCCTTGTGTTGAACAGGACTCCTGTCTCCTTGGTGTTGAACAGGACTCTGTCTCCTTGTGTTGAACAGGACTCCTGTCTCCTTGTGTTGAACAGGACTTCAGTCCATCACTGTGAGATCAGACTGCTCACCTCCCAGTTGTCCTCTGAGCTGAACCCAACAGGGCCGGACTGGGCTGTTCTGTA
Source organism: Nansenia antarctica (assembly GCF_963989245.1). Taxonomy (NCBI): domain Eukaryota; kingdom Metazoa; phylum Chordata; class Actinopteri; order Argentiniformes; family Microstomatidae; genus Nansenia; species Nansenia antarctica. The sequence continues at coordinate 35,366,017 of NC_137675.1, read as the reverse complement.
CTCAGTGTTCTGAGATGTTCCGATTATTATTATTATAATAATAATAATAATTATATATATATATAAAAAAAAAAATATTATTCATTATTATTTTAAATTTTTTAGTGTCTGGAGTGTGGTTTTATTGCATAGAGATAGTGGAGAAAGACAGGAAAGTAAGGAGGAGAGGGCACAGACCGCGGTGCTAGACCACTGGACCACCCCAGGCCATGGTGCTAGCCCACTGGACCACCCCAGGCCATGGTACCAGACCACTGGACCACCTCAGGCCATGGTACCAGACCACTGGACCACCCCAGGCCTTGTTCTGTACTGAGTTTAGCTGTTCAAGTTTCAAGTTTATTGTTACGTCACATTATACAAGTATACAAAAGTAAAATTCTTAGGGTTCGGTTCCTGACATTGCAGCACAAGACAATAAGGCAATAGGCATAATTCAAGATAAGAAAGTGACACTAGTACAGGACATAAGTGACAAATAAGACAGGATACAATTAGCAGTACAACTAGTAATAAACTAGTAATAAAATATATAGTTGCTGTTTTGTACTTGGCTGAGCTGTGCTAATAAATGATGTTGCTAAATAAGTCTCACTGCTTCTTCGTGTATTTATTTCACTGATACATAAACCATGTATTACAAATTAATTCATCTTGATCATCATCCTGAATAATGAATTAATTATGTCTGTGGACTTAAAATCATTGTTTGATGTGATTGCCTTGCACACGCGCACACACACACACACACACATACACACACACACACACACACACACACACACAAATACACATGTATTATACGCATTTGTTTTGCATGTACAGTGAATTGTTTAGATAGATACGTAGATAGACAGATACATAGAGTTGAAGTGAGAAGTTTACATACACTTAGGTTGTTGTCAAACTCATTTAATAAACCACTCCACGGATTTCATGTTAAAAAAACAATTGTTGGTTCTATTTTGTGGATGACACAAGTAATTTTTCCAACAGTTGTTTACAGATTTCACTTATAATTCACTATATTACAATTCTAGTGGGTCAGAAGTTGACTGTGCCTTTAAACAGCTTTAGAAGCTTCTTGATGGCTTTAGAAGCTTCTGATAAGCTAATTGTCATCATTTGAGTTAATTGGAGGTGTACCTGTGGATGGATTTTAAGGCCTTCCTTCAAACTCAGTGCTTCTTTGCTTGGCATCATGGGAAAATCTAAAGAAACCAGCCAAGACCTCAAGTCTGTTTCATCCTTGGGAGCAATTTCCAAACGCCTGAAGGTACCACGTTCATCTGTACAAACAGCAGCACGCAGGTATAAACACCATGGGACCACACAGCCGCCATACCACTCAGGAAGGAGACGCGTTCTGTCTCCTACAGATGGACGTACTTTGGTGTGAAAAGTGCAAATCAATCCCAGAACAACATCAAAGGACCTTGTGAAATGCTGGAGGGAACAGGTACAGACCTGAGGGAACAGGTACAGACCTGAGGGAACAGGTACAGACCTGAGGGAACAGGTACAGACCTGAGGGAACAGGTACAGACCTGAGGGAACAGGTACAGAAGGATCTGTCCACATTAAGAACAGGTGCAGAAGGATCTGTCCACATTAAGAACAGGTACAGAAGGATCTGTCCACATTAAGACACAGCAAAACACATCCGCAGCCAGCAAGAAGCCACTGCTCCAAAACCGCCACAAAAAAGCCAAACTACAGTTTGCAACTCCACATGGGGACAAAGATCTAACTTTTTGGAGAAATGTCCTCTGGTCTGATAATGTAAAAAAAAATCACAAATGTAACTGTTTGGCCATAATGACCATTGTTATGTTTGGACGAAAAAGGGGGAGGCTTGCAAGTCGCAGAAGAGAAGAGGGTTATGTTGTGGGGGTGCTTTACTGCAGGAGAGACTGGTGCACAATTAATAGATTTTCATCATCATGAGGAAGGACAATGATGTGGATATAATGAAGCAACATCTCAAGACATCAGCCAGGAAGTTAAAGCTTGGTCACAAATGGGTCTTTCAAATGGACAATGACCCCAAGCATACTTCCAAAGTGTCAAAATGGCTCAAGGACAACAAAAATCAAGGTATTGGAGTGGCCATCACAAAGCCCTGACATCTATGCTGTGTAGAACATGTGTGACACCAGTCCTGTCAGGAGGGACGGGCTCATTACGGGAAGCCTGTGGAAGGCTACCCCAAACGTCTGACCCACGTTAAACAATTTAAAGGCAATGCCTCTAAATACTAACTGTAATGCTGCCTCTAAATACTAACTGTAACACTCTAACCCACTGAGAAGGTGATGTGTTATGACCTCGGCTCACAACAGTTTTAAAGTATAACAACAGTATTTATTAACTCAAATGTTGAACCAACAGAACTCTAACTAAATAAAAGACTGTACTATGAGGTGTGAACGTCAGTGATCGCTGGTGATGTATGGGTGGAGGGGTGAGTGTATGGGTGGAGGGGTGAGTGTATGGGTGGGGGGGTGAGTCTATGG
>NC_137675.1:35341001-35358501 GCF_963989245.1 Nansenia antarctica | reverse complement strand
AGCCGGAGGTCCTGGAGCAGATTCACAACCTGAAGGAGCTCTGGATGGACAACAACTCACTGCAGACCATCCCTGGGGTACCTGTCTGTCTACCTGTCTGTCTGTCTACCTAGCTGTCTGTGTCTCTACCTGTCTGTCTTTCTGTCTACCTGTCTGTCTCTCTTCCTGTTTCTATACCTGTCTGTCTGTGTAGTAAGTAAGTACGGTAACGTTTATTTATATAGCACACGTTTTACAACGACAAACAGCCGCCCAAAGTGCTTAACAGATAAAAAGAGAAAACACTGGTAAGAGAGAAAATACTCAAATACTCTAAAAACAAGGTGTAATGCAAATCTCTCTGTCTCTCGACCTGTCTGTCTGTCTGTCTACCTGTCTGTGTGTCTACCTGTCTGTCTCTCTACCTACCTGTCTCTCTACCTGTTTGTCTATCTACCTGTCTGTCTCTCTACCTACCTGTCTATCTGTCTGTCTACCTGTATGTCTGTCTCTCTACCTGTCTATGTATCTACCTGTCTGTCTCTCTCTCTACCTGTATATCTGTCTGTCTACCTGTCTGTCTCTCTACCTGTCTGTCTGTATACCTACCTGTTTGTCTGTCTACCTGTCTGTCTCTCTAAATACCTTTCTGTCTCTCTACCTGTCTTCTCTGTACCTGTCTGTCTGTCTACCTGTCTGTCTCTCTACCTCTCTGTCTCTCTACATGTCTGTCTCTCTGCCTGTCTGTCTCTCTAACCTGTCTGTCTCCCTAAACGTCTGTCTCTCTACCTGTCTGTCTCTCAGTCCCTGGGGAAGCTGAGGCAGCTGCGTTATCTGGACCTGGCTAAGAACCGCATCGAGACTCTGGACACGGACATCTGCGGCTGTGAGGCGCTGGAGGACCTGCTGCTCTCCTCCAACATGCTGCAGCACCTCCCTGACTCTATAGGTACACACACACACACACACACACACACACACACACACACACACACACATGTTATTCTGACCAGGGTTAACAGTGTGATTTGTTCCCAGGAATGTTGAAAAAGTTGACAACTCTGAAAGTTGATGACAACCAGCTGACCTCCCTGCCGAACACCATCGGAAGGTGAGGAACCCTAGTCCTAACCCTGACCCTAACCCTAACCCTAGTCCTTACTCTGACCCTAGTCCTAACCCTGACCCTAACCCTGACCCTAACCCTAGTCCTTACTCTGACCCTAGTCCTAACCCTGACCCTAGTCCTAACCCTGACCCTAGTCCTAACCCTGACCCTAACCCTGACCCTAACCCTAACCCTAGTCCTAACCCTGACCCTAGTCCTAACCCTAGTCCTAACCCTGACCCTAGTCCTAACCCTGACCCTAGTCCTAACCCTAGTCCTAACCCTGACCCTAGTCCTAACCCTAGTCCTAACCCTGACCCTAACCCTGACTCTAGTCCTAACCCTGACCCTAACCCTAGTCCTTACTCTGACCCTAGTCCTAACAATAGTCCTAACCCTGACCCTTACCCTGACCCTAACCCTGACTCTAGTCCTAACCCTGACCCTAACCCTTACCCTGACACTAACCCTAACCCTGACCCTAGTCCTAACCCTGTCCCTAGTCCTAACCCTGACCCTAGTCCTAACCCTGACCCTAACCCTAACCCTGACCCTAGTCCTAACCCTGACCCTAGTCCTAATCCTAGTCCTAACCCTGACCCTAGTCCTAACCCTGTCCCTAGTCCTAACCCTGACCCTAAGCCTAACCCTGACCCTAGTCCTAACCCTGACCCTAGTCCTAACCCTGACCCTAGTCCTAACAATAGTCCTAACCCTGACCCTAACCCTAACCCTGACCCTAGTCCTAACCCTGACCCTAGTCCTAACCCTGACCCTAGTCCTAACCCTGACCCTAGTCCTAATCCTAGTCCTGACCCTGACCCTAGTCCTAACCCTGTCCCTAGTCCTAACCCTGACCCTAACCCTGACCCTAGTCCTAACCCTAACCCTGACGCTAGTCCTAACCCTGACCCTAGTCCTAATCCTAGTCCTAACCCTGACCCTAGTCATAACCCTGACCCTAGTCCTAACCCTGACCCTAGTCCTAACCCTGACCCTAGTCCTAATCCTAGTCCTAACCCTGACCCTAGTCCTAACCCTGTCCCTAGTCCTAACCCTGACCCTAACCCTGACCCTAGTCCTAACCCTAACCCTGACGCTAGTCCTAACCCTGACCCTAGTCCTAATCCTAGTCCTAACCCTGACCCTAGTCCTAACCCTGTCCCTAGTCCTAACCCTGACCCTAAACCTGACCCTAGTCCTAACCCTGACCCTAGTCCTAACCCTGTCCCTAGTCCTAACCCTGACCCTAGTCCTAACCCTGACCCTAACCCTAACCCTGACCCTAGTCCTAACCCTGACCCTAGTCCTAATCCTAGTCCTAACCCTGACCCTAGTCCTAACCCTGTCCCTAGTCCTAACCCTGACCCTAACCCTGACCCTAGTCCTAACCCTAACCCTGACGCTAGTCCTAACCCTGACCCTAGTCCTAATCCTAGTCCTAACCCTGACCCTAGTCCTAACCCTGTCCCTAGTCCTAACCCTGACCCTAAACCTGACCCTAGTCCTAACCCTGACCCTAGTCCTAACCCTGACCCTAGTCCTAACCCTGTCCCTAGTCCTAACCCTGACCCTAGTCCTAACCCTGACCCTAGTCCTTACTCTGACCCTAGTCCTAACCCTGACCCTAGTCCTAACCCTGACCCTGACCCTAGTCCTAACCCTAGTCCTAACCCTTACCGGAAAAGTTTCCGCCTGGAATGTTGAGACAGGTGAACAAGTTGACCCTATTCATCAAGCCCTCCTCCCCTAGTGAAGAAACGGCAATTAGGGTGAGACATAACACTGATGAGTGGATGACAAAGAACATGAACATTCTGAAAGAACACTATGATACAGTAATTGCCCACACCCTTGAAAACCTCCCACTGTTCGACCAAGTGTCTTTTGACAAAGCAGTGGCTTATGGGAAAGTCAGATATAAACGACGACTCACTGAATCCTATCTCCTCCCTTTTGACCTTGGTAAGGGGGGAAGAGTTATTATCTGCAGTAGAAACACAGGGGACGGTGGGGGGGTTGGATGAGGGCGATTGGCCGGGCCTACCACCTAAAGACCAGAGAGGGCCGAATTACACCTCGGGCCACAACTCTGGCATAGGCCCCTACAGACCCCTGACACCTAGATCTCAGACAAACCGACTGCGGCGTCCAACTAGTAGACCTTCACCTGGCTCTGACCTTAACCCTGACCCTTTGCCTAACCCTAACCCTGACCCCTTGCCTAACCTTAACCCTAACCCTAACCCTGACCCTAGCCCTGACCCTAACCCTAATCCTAACCCTGACCCCATGCCTAACCCTAACCCTAACCTCACCCCCACCCTTTACCCTAATCCTAACCTCATCCCTACCCCTAACCCTAACCTCACCCTCACCCATAATCCTGGCCTCACCCCCATCCCTAGTCCTAAACCTAACCCCATCCCTAACCTTAACCCGGGTCCGAAGAGCAGGCTGCAAAAATGTACAGCTGAGATACATAACATGTACTTACCTGACCCTGAGATCCTATCCATTTTCGACTTGGGTCCCTTGGAAGACTCGGAGGTGCAGGGGTTGAATGAAACATCGATTGACAGTCCAGCTGACCTTAAGGAAAAAAGAAGGGTAGAGGTGTTCAATAATGTGGTTGTGAGAGAATCAGACATCCCTAGCCTAATCCCAATTTCAAGCAGTGGGAGAGAAATAGTATCTGAAGAGGTGGGGGCTGATCTGACAGTGGGGAGGGGAACTGTCAGCTCAGTGGTGGGAAGAATACCTACTCGCCATCCAAATACTTTCCAGAAGGCAGTGGCTTGGTCTCTAGAAATCCGCAAACCAATTATTATGATGGGGGACTCAAACCTTTCCAGGATTCCAGAATACAATCATACACACATGCAGGCGGACAGCTTCCCAGGTGCCAAAACTTTCCATCTAAAGTGCATCCTGGATAAGTTGGATCCATCTCCCACAGTCCAAAAAGTGGTGTTTTCAGTCGGGTTGAACAACTGTCTAGGGCAGGGGTCGGCAACCCGCGGCTCCGGAGCCGCATGCGGCTCTTTTGCCCATCCTCAGTGGCTCCCTGTGGCTTTGACCACAAATGGAAATTAACAACGATTATTTCTTTTTTACGTTGCCGCGGTGTCTCTCCTTGAACTACAACTCCCTGCTTACGCTGTAATGTTGTACGAGGGCCAATAGGATTCGGATATGTTGGCACATGACTAGTATTTTGACTGGACCCAACATGAGACTGGATGTGACAGGTTTTTTTCAAGAGTAGACCTATATCCACAGGGATTGACGAAGTACTGCGGCAGGCAAAGCAAGAAACTATCCATATTGTCTACAACTTTGTGGCTAGATTTATATACGGACATCGGCGACGAACATCGATGAACGGGAGCTTCCCGGTGAGCGCTATTTGCCTACTTTTAAATGCAAAAAGCGGCTTGTCTTTAGCTCAAACCGTTTCCGAATTATGAACTTCTAAAGAAGGTATGATATTTGGGAGCGCCGGCGTTCCTGTGCTTAACTTAAAATAGTGAAAAGAGGACGAGGGAGGCTAGCACCCCCTAACGATGAATTGAGAATCAAGGACCCCAATTGAAATAAGCCAGTGGCTTTCTTGGGTTTTTATCCTGTTAGTTGACCTTGTATGTAATATGTACTTTCATGTACCTACTTCTGCAAATCTTCTAATAAAGTTTTCAATCAATCAATCAATCAAAGTTTTCATTTGGTACTGTAGTCTACAGTCTGTCGATTTGTCTATTTTTTGGCTGACGATCTTTTGGTTTGCTCACTTCCTCTGGATGAAATTACAAACTTATCCATATTGTTATCCATAAAAGTATCAACCCACCTGTTAAAAGGCACCAGAATACACGAAATTGCATCTACTCTGTTAAAAAAATGTTTTGGGGGAACCCCTTTACTCTATCCTAGTGTTTCACTTTTGTAAAGCACAATACGTTTGCATTCGGTTGTATGCATATGTGCTAAGGCTTATGTATTTGTAGCCTACTATTTTGATAGTAGGCTAATATTATAGCTTATATAGACACTTACAGCATGTGTTGCCTTCATTATAAGGCTTATATAAGGCTTTACATTTTTTGCGGCTCCAGACAGATTCGGTTTTTTGTTTTTTGGTCCAATATGGCTCTTTCAACATTTAAGGTTGCCGACCCCTGGTCTAAGGCATTGTTTCTCAACAGGGGCGGTACCGCCCCCCAGGGGGCGTTCAGACAACATCGGGGGGCGCTGGAACAAATATTTTTTAAAGGGGGGTGTTGAGGTGTTCTTGGGGGGCGTTCACGCATAAAGTATTTTTCTCATGAAAAACAGCTGTCAGCAGTGTTATTACGGGTACGTTCGTAAATGCACGAACGGTCAGTTCGCTCGGACAAACCGTCTTTTCAGTCAGAGCACCCAAACCTATGAGCGCTCTGAACTTGGCCGGGCTCTGTGATGCAGACACATGTAGCGCAGCGCCCCCCAAAAATAAAAGTGAGTGTCATCAAGAAGATGGAGAAGCTAAACAACTCAGCTAGCAAAGGCAGAGCTTTTGATAGTTTCCAATGTGTCTGGGTAAGCTGCATTGTAGAAGAATCTTGACAGTTCATGTACAGTGCAGAAATTGCAATACTATGCTAGGCTACGATAGAAAGAACCCCGGTTCATCCCATCTGTAACGTCATGTTGACTATGGATGCACCATAGCTAATGCTAGCACAAGCCAACTTTCAATGCCCAACTTCTATAAGTGTTTTCCTTGTAGGCTATGCTTGAGTGACATATGTTTCAGTTTGTGGGCTCATTGTAATTGTTGGCTATAAGCGAAACATTTCTTATTTTAGTTGTGATACTCAGTCCATGTCCCCGCCACTGACGTGCCAAATACTCACTCCCCGCGTATACACACTACCCTCTGCGCTTATGCGTTCGCTTCCTTTCAATACAGATTATTTAATTTAGTTCAAATGAGTGCTAATGCCTAATACCATACCACCATACCAAAACATCACAGCAGGAACAACATATCTCAAAAAAGCGATCGTATTGTAACCAGTCCGGAAAGTTCTCTGTCGCTTACCAATAATCGAACCTAGAGAAATCAGCTACGAATGTCCCCTCCCCTCGCAGGTTCATTACAGTATATTACATAAATGTATTACTGTTAAGTGTTGTTGTGGATGTTATCCCTAGTGCCATTCTGAGGTTAGCATTGCGATGTGTTCGTCTTAACGTTTACAAACTAAAATATACGATCGCTTTTTTGTGATATGTTGCTCCTCTTGTGATGTCCTGGAAACGAACACATAAGCACTCCGAACAGCTGTCAGCGTCTTTTGTTGCTATAGGAAACCACTACTCTGCTTGCGATTGATCAGCTGTCATCAGTGTTATTACGGGTGCACGAACGGTCAGTTTGCTCGGGCAAAACCGTGTTTTCAGTCAGAGCACCCATCTCTGAGCCCTCCCGGAGCGCAGAGCTCTGAACTTTGGAACTTTGTTATGTTTTGATATGAGAAATTCGAACTAAGTGGTCAGTTTATGAAAATAATACCATAGAATACTAAATAAAATATTTAAATAATAGCCCCCTAGCGTTTGCCGCCATATTGTGACACCACCCCCCCCAAAGTCCAATCAAAAATGAATAAATATTAGCATCATAAAACAGCAATTTGGCGAAATGCAACACCAGCACACTTAAAAAACTAACAATGTTAGTTGTATTGTACAGTTTTGTCGCCTACTTTTTGTTCAGCCCCGGACATGTGTGAAATTGCTGCTGTGTTATTGTTGTTCTGTGATATAACACAGAATATTAGTCAAATTAATATTCAGGGAAGAAAATAAGCCTGCTTTTTTTGATGGGGGGCGGTAAGAGACCTGGATAATGGACAGGGGGGCGCTGGCCCAAAAAAGGTTGAGAACCACTGGTCTAGGGGGAAACAAGATGACTACCATCCGGAAGCAATTTGGGGCCCTCATAGCAACTGCCAAAAGGATTTTCCCACAAGCAGAATTCTTTGTACCCTTGATACAATTTTCGACAAAACTCGAACCTGAGATACAGTCCCTTCTGAAACAGACTAACAACCTGCTGGAGTTGAATTATAGGGTATTGACAGGGATTGAGGACTTTGAGGTGATGCCAAAGGACCCGGTCCATTGGACACCTAGAACAGGGGAGAAAGTACTAGAATCATGGATGAAACAATTAAACTAAAAGTGGGGGGACCGATAATACTCACCCCCAGCCAATCTAACATTTTAAATGTATCACTCACTTTTAATCTCTCTGAACCTGAGAAAAAGCTGCTGGAAAAGGGCCTCTTTTTTATTCCTACTCCACTGGCGGTGGATAAACAAGATTTGCAGAGGGACCTCCACCGATATCACAGACGCTTGAAATTATTGGACCACTTTAACTATGAAATCGAGATGACCCGTGAGCCATTTATCAGTCCCTCATCTTGGGAGCCTGAATGGGAGTCGGTTGGGGACCCCATTCGAAAACTCATTAGGCAGGACATCCGGGGTCTTGAAAGGGTTCCAATAAAAAGAGAAAAGAAGCAGAATCTGTTGGAGGAAGAGAGAAGAGCATTAAAACAATTAAAACTGAATCGAGATATTGTAATTAAACTTGCTGATAAGGGATCTAAAATAATAATCATGGATAGAAATCAATATCTAACAGAAGCTAACAGACAACTAAACGATTGTAGACACTACTTACCTTTAACCACTTCACTGCAGCTGGAGACGCAGACGAAGATCCGGGGCATTGTACAAAACCTGTGGGAGAAAAAGGTGATTAGTGCTAAACAAAAATACTATCTGTTTGGTGATGACCCTCCACGCCCCAGAAAATGTTATCTTCTACCGAAGATCCATAAAGATCCTGGGACGTGGACGGTTCCTCACCGAATCCCCCCTGGCAGACCGATTGTTTCGGACTGCGGGAGTGAATCCTATCGTATAGCAGAATATATTGATTTCTATCTCAATCCTCTGTCACAATTACATGACAGCTATATAAAAGATACCTACGAATTTGTTGGAAAATTAAAACAATTACATATCTTACCGGGTGCAATGCTCTTCTCGATAGATATAGATGCCCTCTATACTAACATTAAGACAGAACTTGGCCTACGGGCAGTCAGAGATATCTTTCCTAAATATCCAGACCCCTTACACTCTTAGAATTAGGCCTGACTAGGAATGACTTCGAGTTCAATTCAAAGCATTTTTTGCAGGTACACTGGACGGCAATGGGGAAGAAGTTCGCTCCTGCCTATGCAAACATCTATATGGCTGGGAGCGAACTGTCTTCCCCAAATGCCCAAAGAAACCAACGGGGTATACCCGGTACTTGGATGACATCTTTGGAATATGGAACCATACGGAACAAGAGTTCCGAGAATTTATTGATATCCTGAACTCACACCATACTTCAATTTCTGTGAAATACAATCTGCAAAAAGAAAAGATTACATTTTTAGACACAGAGGTTTTTATTATGGGGGGGGAGGAGGGGGAGGGAGGTTGGGGACAAGGGTCTACTTCAAGCCAACGGACACACACGCACTCTTACACAAAGAGAGTTATCATCCTAAACATACGTTTAGAGGAATCATTAAATCCCAATTAATAAGATTCAAAAGGATTTGTACAGTGGAGGAGGATGAGGAGACTGCAACAAAAACCTTATTTGGAGCCCTTAGATCCAGAGGATATGGGAGGACCTTCCTCCGTAATATTAGATCTGAAGTAAAATATGGCGTTGGATTGAAGAATGGACCTAGAGGGAGAGACAAGAGTAACGACAAGATTGTCCCTTTTGTTTCCACCTTTTCCCGACCTCTCTGACCCTTAACACCATGAAGAGGAATTTTAATAAATTACAAGAAGTGGTTGAGCCAGTGGCCAATTTTAACATCATAGCAGCTTTTAAAAGGAACAGGAATCTCGGAGATATACTGGTGCACGCATCATCGAGCAGAAAGAAGGAACGGGGGATCGACAGATACTATAGAGGGGTGAAGTTTATCAGGAACATTCATACAAACCTGGGTGCCCCAGTACTACAGTCCATGGGGCTTGAATCGTCTAACCTAGTGTATGTTATTGGGTGTAAAACGTGTAATAAGTTATATGTTGGGGAAACCAAATATAGTCTAAAAGAAAGACTCAAACAACATATATACACAATTACTAAAACTGATAAATCTACAACATTGTATACTCACCTTAGGCAACATGGCAGCGATAACTTCTCCATCTCGGGTCTGGAATCCGGTACCTATTGGACAAAAAAACAGAGACTGAGAAAGGAAAGACACTGGATAGGACATTTGAAAACAACCTTTCCAAGTGGACTAAACGAGAGATAAAGAAAGGAGAAGAAAAATCAGAAGAAAAAAAAAGAAAAAAAAACGTACCTATTGTACTTACCTGAACCCGGAGACCCAAGGGTCGGGGATGGGGGAAAGAAGGAGAAAAAAAGAAAAAAAGACAAATGACAGAAAGGCCTAAAGTTAAAAATATAGAGGAGAAAGGATGCCCTTTTCTTTGTGTGCCCGAGCACTTTCACTGCCATTGGCAGTTGGAATCTAAGTTCCCCTTACCTAACCCTGACCCTAGTCCTAACCCTAGTCCTAACCCTGACCCTAGTCCTAACCCTGACCCTAGTCCTAACCCTGACCCTAGTCATAACCCTGACCCTTACCCTAGACCTAACCCTGACACTAACCCTAACCCTATCCCTAGTCCTAACCCTGACCCTAGTCCTAACCCTGACCCTAGTCCTAACCCATGACCCTAACCCTAACCCTGACACTGACATCAGGGGTTTAACACACTGACAGAGCTCTATGATAGGCTGATACAGGCCCCATCCTCAACCAACCAGGTCAGTCTGTTTCTTGTCCACCTGTTTTCCTTTGTTTGTGATTGGTGGGTTTTGTGTTGTGTCTTGCTACACATGCATCTAAAACACGGGCCGTTTAGCGGACGAGCCAACAGAGGGTGAGTATATAGGGTCTGTATGCTAGCCCTACACTCTAGACCCTTAACCCTTAACCTTAGACCCTGACCCTTAACCCTGACACTTAACCCTGACCCTAAACCCGTAACCCTGACCCTAGACCCTTAACCCTAGACCCTTAACCCTGACCCTAGACCCTGACCCTTAACCCTGACCCTAGACCCTTAACCCTGACCCTTAACACTGACCCTGACCCTAGACCCTGATCCTTAACCCTGACCCTAGACCCTTAACCCTGACCCTAGACCCTGACCCTAGACCCTTAACCCTGACCCTTAACACTGACCCTAGACCCTAGACCCTGACCCTTAACCCTGACCCTTAACCCTGACCCTAGACCCTTAACCCTGACCCTTAACACTGACCCTAGACCCTTAACCCTGACCCTAGACCCTTAACCCTGACCCTAGACCCTGACCCTAGACCCTGACCCTAGACCCTTAACACTGACCCTTAACCCTGACCCTAGACCCTTAACCCTGACCCTTAACACTGACCCTTAACCCTGACCCTAGACCCTTAACCCTGACCCTTAACACTGACCCTAGACCCTGACCCTTAACCCTGACCCTAGACCCTTAACACTGACCCTTAACACTGACCTTAGACCCTTAATCCTGACCCTTAACCCTGACCCTTAACCCTGACCCTTAACACTGACCCTTAACACTGACCCTGACACTAGACCTTGACCCTAGACCCTGACCCTAGACCCTGACCCTAGACCCTGACCCTTAACCCTGACCCCTAAGTGTTCATCTCTCTGTACCTTCCGCATTCATGCACACACACACACACACACACACACACACACACACACACACACACACACACACACACATACTCACACACCACTTGTAGTAGTGACCCTTGGCCCCTAATATCCCATACTGACCCTAATATCCCATACTGACCCAAATACCCCATACGGACCCCTAATACCCCATACTGACCCCTAATACCCCATACTGACCCTAATACCCCATACTGACCCCTAATACCCCATACTGACCCTAATACCCCATACTGACCCCTAATACCCTATACTGACCCCTAATACCCCATACTGACCCCTAATACCCCATACTGACTCTAATACCCCATACTGACCCTAATACCCCATACTGACCCCTAATACCCCATACTGACCCTAATACCCCATACTGACCCATACTGACCCCTAATACCCTATACTGACCCCTAATACCCCATACTGACCCTAATACCCCATACTGACCCTAATGCCCCATACTGACCCCTAATACCCCATACTGACCCATACTGACCCCTAATACTCCATACTGACCCTAATACCCCATACTGACCCCTAATACCCCATACTGACCCTAATACCCCATACTGACCCCTAATACCCCATACTGACCCATACTGACCCCTAATACCCCATACTGACCCCTAATACCCCATACTGACCCTAATACCCCATACTGACCCTAATACCCCATACTGACCCCTAATACCCCATACTGACCCCTAATACCCCATACTGACATAGTTAGATGATATATGGATATTATGCCATAAGATATTCGACATAGTTAGATGATATATGGTTAGATATTAGATATAGTTATAAGATATATGGTTAGATATTAGATATAGTTATAAGATATATGGTTAGATATTAGACATAGTGATAAGATATTAGATATTGTTATAAGATATATGGTTAGATATTAGATATACAGTTAGGTCCAGAAGTAGACAGTGACACAATTTCCATAATTTTGGCTCTTTATGCCACCACAATGGATTTGAAATGAAACAATCAAGATGTAATTGAAGTGCAGACTTTCAGCTTTAATTCATGGGGTTGAACAAAAATATTGTATGAAACGTTTAGGAATTGCAACCATTTTTATACACAGCTCCCTATTTTCAGGAGCTCAAACGTAATTGGACAAATTAACATAATCATAAATTTAAAAATCATTTTTAATACTTTGTCGAGAATCCTTTGCAGGCAATGACTGCCTGAAGTCTGGAACACATGGACATCACCAAATGCTGGGTTTCCTCCTTTGTGATGCTTTGCCAGGCCTTTACTGCAGCTGTCTTCAGTTGTTGTTTGTTCGTGGGTCTTTCTGCCATTAGTTTTGTCTTCAGCAAGTGAAATGCATGCTTGATCGGGTTGAGATCAGGTGATTGACTCTGGCCATTGCAGAATATTCCACTTCTTTGCCTTAAAAAACTCCTGGGTTGCTTACACAGTATGTTTTGGGTCATTGTCCATCTCAGGCACGTGCCGTGAGCTTTTAGATTGGGTAAGCATAAGATATAGACAGTTTCAAGGAAATGCAATTTTGATGCCCTAGAACCCGCTAATAAACTGTAGTGTGACTTTGTGATCAGATTACCAAAAACAAAAAAAACAGTTGCCAGTTTCGACTATATCAGGGGTGCTCATTGTTCAATATTTTTTGAACCAAGATCTTTTCAAGTAGCCAGCCTGCTGAAATCTAGTTTCAACCAGTCCAGTTTCAACATCGCAAACGCACACATGCACAACACAGACACACACCGTTTCCATCCTCCATAGTAAACTCACAACACACTTTCTTTTCACACTTTGTCACACAGGCACTTGACATCACAAACCCTCCCTCTCTATCTCTCTCAAACACTTTTGGTCCAGAAGGCACCGACAGCGACATTAGGCCTATCTCAGCGATTGATTAAGCAGCTCTCTGATTGATTGATTAAGCAGAGGAAGTCTTAAATAAGAAACCATAACCAGCAGCACAGCAGTACTCAAACCATATAAACCAAGCACCATATAAACTAAGCACAGATCGCCACCAGCCTCGCCAATCATATAAATCATATAAACCGCTCATACCAGGCTTGCTGTAGCGACTCTCCCTTTCTGGGTGTGAAGATCGGTCGAGAGAAAGTAGTGTGAAACTTAAGTAAACTTGAAAGTGATAAGAGCCAATCAGTAGCTCTTATCGAAATGAAAGACCTACTGATTGGCTGTAAGCATGCTTACCCTGGCCACATTAAACAGCGGGCTGAGGCATCGGAAAAAATAAAAAAGACATTTTCACGCATTCGAATGTACGCGAGGGAAAGCAGAGAGAGAAGTGCTTATAATGCAACGCAATGCAGGCAGAGTAGGAAGTGCTTACTCCTGCAGGTGGCGTCAAAATGAATGACTCCTGCTGCCCTGGGACCTAAAATACGACTCTTTTAATGAAAACAAACAAACGGTTACATGCACTTTTATTTTAATATTTTCACTGTCCTTTTTAATTTTTTACTCTGCTTATATGGACGGCACGTCCTTGGTCCATCTGTATTGTGAAGCACCATCCAATCAACTTTGCTGAATTTGTCTGAATCTGAGCAGACAGAATATCCCTAAACACTTCAGAATTCATCTGTCTGCTTCTGTCTTCCATCACATCATCAATAAACACTAGTGACCCAGTGCCATTGAAAGCCATGCATGCCCATGTCATCACACTGCCTCCACGTTTTTTTCCAGATTATGTGGTATGCGTCGGATCACGAGCCGTTCCAAGCCTTCTCCACACTTTTTTCTTCCCATCATTCTGGTACAGGTTGATCTTAGTTTCATCTGTCCAAAGAATGCTGTTCCAGAACAGGGCTGTCTAATCTGGCCTTTCTATTCTTGAGGCTTATGAATGGCTTGCACCTTGTGGTGAACCCTCTGTATTTCCTTTATGGTACACTTGGATAATGATATGCCTACCTCCTGGAGTCTGTTCTTCATTTGGCTGGATGTTGTGAAGGGGTTTTTCTTCACCATGTAAAGGATCCTGTGACCATCCACCACTCTTGTCTTCCATGGATGTCCAGACCTTTTTGTGGTGCCGAGCTCACCAGTGCCTTCTGTTTTTCTCAGAATGTACCAAACTGTTAATTTGGCCACTATTAATGTTCCCGCTATCTCTCTGATGGATTTTTTTTTTTTTTTTTTTTGCAGCCTTAAGGATGGCCTGTTTCACTTGCATTGAGAGCTCTGTTGACTGCATGTTGTGCGTATACAGCAACAGCTTCCAAATGCAAATGCCACACTCGGAATCAACTCAGACCTTTTACCTGCTTAATTGATAAAGAAATAATGAAGGAATAGCCCACACTGGCCCATGAAACAGCCTTTGAGTCAATTGTCCAATTACTTTTGGTCCCTTGAAAAAGAGGGAGCTACATATTAAAGAGCTGTAATTCCTAAACCCTTCCTTCAATTTGGATGTGAATACCCTTACCCTAAAGCTGAGAGTCTGCACTTTAAGCCCATATTCATTATATAACTGTAACTTGAAGATGTTTTGGTAAACAGTTAAAATAACACAAATACTGTCTGTGTCCAAATATATATGGACCTAACTGCAGTTATATGATATTAGATATAGTTATAAGATATATGGTTAGATATTAGATATAGTTATAATATATTAGATATTGTTATAAGATATTAGATATAGTTATAAGATATATGGTTAGATATTAGACATATGACATATTTCATGATATAAAATAGAGTTATTGAGAGACAGACAGACAGGTAGAGTTATTTGTGTTTCTCTCCCACACTCTGAACTAGGCAATGCCACTATGGAAACATGTCACGGACAATTATATACATTTATTGTTATGATCAGACAGAGAACCCAAGCGTAGATACAGAGACAGTTATAAAGTAAAACCCCAAGGGGTGAATTTATTTAGGGGAGTAGCAGGGAATGGTCGATAGGCAAGCGGGGGGGTCAGGCAGGAGGAGTAGTCGGCAGGCAGGCAGGGGTCTAGGCAGGGGGAGTAGTCGGCAGGCAGGCAGGGGTCAGGCCGGTGTGGCAGTCAAGCGGGGGGGGGGGGGGGGGGGTAGGTAGGAGTGCTTGTAGGGCAGGCGGGCAGGTAGGGCAGGCAGGTAGGGGTTTGGTAAGCTGAAGCTACGTGAAGGCTGGACCAATAGAGAGAGAGAGAGAGAGAGAGACACTGCCCACTACCTCGAGGTAGAGACAGTTATACATAACCCTAACCCTATTATATACATGTATACATAACCCTAACCCTATTATATACATTTATACATAAACCTAACCCTATGTTTATGAAACTGTACATTTAATAATGATAGAGCGACTATGTTTATGAAACTATACATTGTGTAGTGATAAAGCAACTATGTTTATGAAACTATACATTTTGTAATAATAGAGCAGCTATCTTTCAACGACAGAGACAGACAGAAAGAGACAGACAGGTACAGACAGACAGGTAGAGACAATCATGGAGAGACAGACATGGAGAGGCAGACAGGTAGAGACAGACAGGTAGAGACAGACAGGGAGAGACAGAGAGGGAGAGACAGAGAGGGAGAGACAGACAGGTAGAGACAGACATGGAGAGGCAGACAGGTAGAGACAGACAGGTAGAGACAGACAGGTAGAGACAGACAGGGAGAGACAGACAGGTAGAGACAGACAGGGAGAGACAGACAGGTAGAGACAGACAGGTAGAGACAGAGAGATAGAGACAGACAGGGAGAGACAGACAGGGAGAGACAGACAGGTAGAGACAGACAGGTAGAGACAGACAGGGAGAGACAGACAGGGAGAGACAGACAGGGAGAGACAGACAGGGAGAGACAGGCAGGTAGAGACAGACAGGGAGAGACAGACAGGTAGAGACAGACAGGTAGAGACAGACAGGTAGAGACAGACAGGGAGAGACAGACAGGTAGAGACAGACAGGGAGAGACAGACAGGGAGAGACAGACAGGGAGAGACAGACAGGTAGAGAGACAGACAGACAGGTAGAGACAGACAGGTAGAGACAGACAGGGAGAGACAGATAGGTAGAGACAGACAGGGAGAGACAGACAGGGAGAGACAGACAGGTAGAGACAGACAGGTAGAGACAGACAGGTAGAGACAGACAGGGAGAGACAGACAGGTAGAGACAGACAGAAAGAGTTATGTTGTGCTTTGGTCCCTTAGTAGAAACAAATGTCTCAGATCAAACTCTTTCTCCAACTCTCCCTGTCTCTCTCCATCTCCCTCTCTCCCTCCCTCTCTCCCTCCCTCCCTCTCCCCCCCCTCCCTCCCTCTCTCCCTTCCTTCATCTCCCGCCCCCTCCCTCTCTCCCTCCCACCCTCTCCCCCTCTCCCTCCCTCTCCCCCCCTCCCTCCCTCTCTCTCTCTCCTTCCCTCCCTCCCTCTCTCCCTCCCTCTCAGTCTGTCCTTGTTAGAGGAGTTTGATTGCAGTTGTAACGAGTTGGAGTCGTTGCCCCCGACGATTGGATACCTGCACAGCATGCGCACGTTTGCAGCGGATGAGAACTTCCTTGCCGAGCTCCCAGGGGAGGTTAGAATGAGACACACACATACGCACACACACATACGCACACACGCATACACCAAGGAGCTTTGTTTCTCAATAGCAGCATTGTTCATAACCAGATCCAGCTGTGGGTTATTATAACCAGATCCAGCTGTGGGTTATAACCAGATCCAGCTGTGGGTTATAACCAGATCCAGCTGTGGGTTATAACCAGATCCAGTTGTGGTTTATAACCAGATCCAGCTGTGGTTTAGAGCTTAATGAGTGTTTTGATCCAAATACAATTCAATTGTCTTAGTCTCAGATGTTCAGGACAGGGATGTTCTTCTATCTGCAGCTCTGTGTTGAGGGCTGAGGTGATGGAAAGCAGACATGTAAAGTGTTGAATAATCTGCATACATAGACACACACACACACACACACACACACACACAGAGAAACATACACACACACACACACACACACACACAATCTTGGTGCATTGCATATAATGTGTGTGTGTGTGTGTGTCTGTGTGTGTGTGTTTCTGTGTGTGTGTGTGTGTGTGTCTGTGTGTTTCTGTCTGTGTGTGTGTGTGTGTGTGTGCGTGTGTGTGTATGTGTGTGTGTGTGTGTTTCTGTGTGTGTGTGTGTGTGTGTGTGTTGCAGATTGGGAACTGCAGGAACGTGACAGTGATGTCGCTTCGGTCCAACAAGTTAGAGTTCCTACCAGACGAGATCGGACAGATGACCAAGCTACGGGTCCTCAACCTGAGTGACAACCGGTACGCACACACACACACACACACACACACACACACACACACACACACAGGTAGAGAGACAGACAGGGAGAGACAGACAGGTAGAGAGACAGACAGACAGGGAGAGACAGACAGGCAGAGAGACAGACGGGGAGAGACAGACAGGTAGAGAGACAGACAGGTAGAGAGACAGACAGGGAGAGACAGACAGGCAGAGAGACAGACGGGGAGAGACAGACAGGTAGAGAGACAGACAGGTAGAGAGACAGACAGGTAGAGAGACAGACAGGGAGAGA